>NC_069721.1:16053595-16258595 GCF_027358585.1 Pangasianodon hypophthalmus
AACGTAAATATCCACCAATTAAAAAGTTCTTGAGAATTTTTTTTTTCTTATGGAATCACCTTTCTGGCACCTTTACAAAAGTACAGAGGCACAAACTGAAAAACCCCCTTTTTCTTAACGTATAACCATTCATAACATTTCATACAAATTGCATGCAAAATTAGTCACGTTTCCAAAACCAACTGTGCTTAGTCAGGTGAAAAACTATTGTCTTTCACCTGAATAAGCACAGAATTAGACTTGCTTCCAGTTATTTCTCTCTCTCTCTCTCTCTCTCCCCCACACCTACAACCACCCACCATACACACACACACACACACACACACACACTATTAACCAGCACTCGTTTTAGTGCACAGAAAATGTTTTAGATGGAAAATGTTAGTACACTTAATGTTATGTCACACACATTATTAGAGAAAAGGTTCTTAATCATAACACAGTACATTTTAAAGGTCAAACATCTATGTACTTGGAAATTACTGGTCAGAAATAGCCTTGTCACAGGGGAAAAACTGTAAGAGTTATAATATTAATCCCACATCATACAAGAGTAATAGACTTTATATAGGGTACATGCTAATACTGGCTCAAGATAAGGCCAGACAGCAGCTCAAGCATATGAAATATTACAGTGCATTGGCCTTGTTATCCTTTTAAAACATTGTAACACTTGTTTGTGAGAGGCACAAAAACATAGAAGGCAGCTACTTTCATCCATTCCATTGCTATGACCTGTGTGATGATTATAGATACAGTATTAGCCTGTAAGATAAGATCTCTTACCCCAGATTCCTTTGCACAAATCACCTATTAAAATTGAATTTATTTTTATAATTTAATTTATTATTTATTTTTACTAGTTCTTTAAATGGAGACAACAAAAAAATCAACTGCAAAAATAAATAAATAAATAAAAATAAATAATTTTCCCCATAGGTTAATCTTTCAGCACACCTTAACAGCAGACAACCCTAGTGAAAAAAAATATGCTAAGTATACTTGCAGCCAGACTAATTGTCAGTATACTTTAAGTGTGTTAATGATTAGTTAACTTGAAGTGTGCTATTTTGGAACAACTAAAAAGTATATTTTAGTTGTAATTAAATTGTAGTAAAGCATAACTTTAAGTGTATTTAGTGTACTTTTATGTGCTAAATTGGAACAACTTCAAGTATACTTAGTACACTTTAAGTATATGCCTGTGTAAGATAATTGCATGCTTGATTAGTGATATTAAAGTGTACTTTTTTGTATTACAAGTACAAATTAATTAAGCGTGACTTCAAAACACACAAGCAATACCATAAATATATTATTTTTGAGTAAAAATATGCTAATTTTTTCCCCCAATGCTGAATGCACTTACAACTGCAACTCGTCATTACAGGGTCATTGCAATAAATAACATGTAACTTCAATAACAGACATCTGTATTTCAACCCAGTGGCATGACAACACCGGCCCTCACGGTCAAACACAGACTGGCCCCCCGGGAATCCTCCCGCTGCTCCCGATTAGCCAACCCGGGCCTGCTACCACCCGTCACTTACCGTGCTCCTCATCACTGGAGGAAGGACAACTTCCTCCCTCCCAAGAATTGTTACTGTTGCCGTTGGAAATAAAACTTTTTGTTCACCGAGTTTCTGCCTCTTCTTTTCCCTGAAATCTCCGTCGTACCATTTTCCAACATCGCGGGCATCTCGAGGCACAGCACCGAACTTTAGCAACGTCTCTCTCTCTCACTCACACAACTAGCTAGCTAGCTAACAGGCTAAGCTAACTGGAGACTGAGATGATGGCTAATTCGCGGCCTCGCTGTCAAAAACAGGAAGTGTGAATAGCAACTTTAAAAAATGCACAAATCCCCTCAGACAAGAGAACAAACAGTTAAACATCAACTACCAAGTCTGTAAACTGCAACGCTGCCTTTATAAATAGCTAGCTCTATGAAGTTAGCAATACCAAGCCAACTAAGAACAATATTAAGTCTATCGGATTAGCTAGTAGGCTAACTGTTAGCACTCTGTAAGCTTCAGCCACAGCACTGATAGCGAGCTAAGCAAAATAGCATCGGCTAATGCTAATTTAATTGCTCATTTCGCCCAAAATTCATCTGAAACATTTCTTGTGTTCGTGTGGTGTGCTGTTGGTATAAAATTAGTCATGGATTGATGTTTATACATTGGACCTCTCTGTGACATTGTATAAATTTATTAAAATACTTAGTAGCCTTTTGTGCAGTGCATACACTTTATTTAAAAATGTTTTAAATGGGCTTTCAACGCATTTATCATATGTTTTATTACTTTCTGAAAGCAGTAATGAAGTGAATTGCAAGCATGAAGAAGTCCACTTAAAAATTACTCCAAAATTTAACTTAAAGTAAACTACAACTTCAGGTTATTTAATAATGTACTTTGAAAGTATACTTTCAATGCATTGTTACAATGGTCATTTTCAGCACACAGTTAAAAATAATACTAAAATATATTTACATAAAGTGCAAATAAATACACTAAAAAAATAAACAAAACTTTCAATTCAAGTATATTTTTGTAAAATATATTTTTAGAAAATATACTAAATTACAATTATTTTAAAGTGTGTTAAAAGTTGTATTGTAAAAATAGGTAAAAGCATGGTGGTAATACACTTTTTACATATTTAAAGTTAGTACAATTTTTGTTAGTATATTTGCAATGTACTATCGAAACAGGAAATATATTACAAATACAATAAAGTATACTTTTTTTCACTAGGGAATATATATATATAATTTTTTTTTTCACCAGCTGAGTGAAAAGTCATTATAATTTCTTAGTAGAAATTGCATTAATAATTTCATTTAAATCTGTTATCTGGATTAGCTGGAAAATTTCAAATCATATAAATCTGCAACCAGGCAGGTGGTAGACCTGTTTAATCAAAAAAAGAAGAAGAAAAAGAGCGTGGTGAGTGGTAGCTTCAGGGAATGATAAAACTATGTTTAAATTACAGCTAGGTCCATTGTAGGACACGCTATATAGATTAAATAGTTTATTGCATAGTTTATGGAATGGGCAAACTTGCACACACAGAAAATGCAGGTTATAAAACATCTTGTTTCAGTGAATGATCAAAAATAAAGATAGTGTAAAGGTCTAATAGATACTCTTTTTCAGCCTTACAAGATTAAAAAAAAAAATCTGACATTCCCTCTAACTCTACGTTCTACATGAATTTAAGCCAAAATTGACTGCATGTATTGTCACATTAAGGGATCATGCATCTCTAAAGGAATGCGGGATCATAATTTATCTGTGATAGATATTCTATCAGCCTCTTGCTTGGCCTTAAATCTACATTAAATCTTCTCTAATGTGGCATTCTAATGCACTATTAATGGAAAGGACAGGAGACAGGGGTGAGATTGAGATGCAGGTCTTGGCTGTGCTGAGGAAACAGAGCGATGCTGAACTGAATTGACAGCTACGATGACAGAGGAAGTGAGCGGAGCTAATCAAGTAATGGTTGACCATTCTGACCTTGAGCTTCTTCCAGAAAAATGACATTCCATCAGAGTCGGTGGTACCCTTTTTGCATGGACAAAAGAGAAGCAAAATGAGCAAAACTATAATATTTCAAGTTATTTAATAAAGCTTGCTGCTCTCGTAATCCCTTGTGGCAGCCGACATGAATACAGTGATTCATTTAATCAAAGTATACATAAGTCCTTTTACTGACAGGCTGCACATGGCTACATTTGAGTTATTTTTTAAATCTGCTAATATGCCATTAACTTGTATCCTATGTCTAAAGCCCAGAGTTTCACCTGAGGACTGAATCATTATTTCTTAATAGATTAACCTTTTAGCTCTCGCTCTCAGTCTTCGGTGCCTTTTTTAATGAGTTGCCAGACCACTGATTTCTAGGAATTACTTATCCAGGTCATAATCTGTCAGGACTACTCAGCTTGGGTGTTTGTCTCTGCGCTTTATCTGAAGCCCCTAAATGGGTAAAGTTAAAGCCACTTTCAGGCTCTGCTTTTTTTAATTCATTAAAGTTCAACCGAGGTCTTCAGGGAAATCAACAGTGAGGAGACCACTGAGCCTCAACCTAATGCACAGAGAGGAGTAATGCAATTCCAACAGATTTATTGAGTAATAAAGAGAACAAAAATGTTCAATTAACAAATAGATGCACAGAAGACAATTGACTACCAGTGTGCCATTGCTGTTCCTCCTGTATGCTGTGAGGGGGATTTCTTAGCCTTAATTGCAGCCCTTCAAAATTCAGTATGGACATCTGGGCTTAGTCTGTTTTGATGTTAGAAGGTTGGCTTTTGGCTTGATCAGATGAAAATGAAATAGTTGAGGAACAGCATTACGCTACATTCACATTTGAATTGTGTTCTGCCTTAGCTACAAGTTCCTTGAATAAAACAATCTGCAAAATATTAATTTAAAATAACACATCACTAATTTGAACAGACTACTCAGTGACAGAGTGGTGTGTGCTGTGCTCTGAGTAGGCATTTCACTGAAGATAGGATTATTATTATTATAAGGCACTGGCAATTTTTATTCACTTTTATGATTATGATCCTTTGTAAAATTATCAAAGTTTGCCTGAAAGAGGAAACTATAATGGACTGTATGACTGTATTTTCTCTATGATATAGTTTTATCTTTTAATGGGACCTTTTAAATGTAGTGCAAATATAGGAGAGACCAGATAGACCTACAGTCATATGATATTCTCTATTCTTTTAGTATACTGAAAATGTAGCTGTATTCAAGAAACAATCTTGTTTTTTTTAATAAACTTGCATCATTTTTGTGATTGATCTTGAAAATGTTAAACATTTATCAAATAAAAGACAACATTTGGCATGTGTTTGCTAATAACCAATAAGAGCTAACGTACAAAAGAGCACAAGGGAAGGTTATATAATGTGTGATTGGGATGTGGTTAATGGTAACAAATGGTTTGGAGTCAGTGGTAGCAAAACTTGTATGTGTTTCTACAGAAAAAAAAGAAAACCCTATGAAATATGTGAATTAAATCAAAGGATTCAAGTAATTTAGATAAGGAAAACCACTGCATTGTTTGTACAGTTTTTATTCATTCAGTTTTGTAACAAAAGAGCTATGGGTTCAGTGCTGGTGTTGCAAATTATCCAGCACTTTTGATTCAACTGTGATTCTAATTGATAGCCAAACCAGTCAAACACACAATCACTGTTTAAGATGTTTAATTCAAAATTAAAATTGATTAAATTGTGTCTCAGATTTGGCAAACAGCTTGTGAAATGCACACTAAGGCCACCTTTGTTTAAAACTGAACAATAATGATTAATTGCAAACAAACCACAAACAAAACAATATATTTTATATGAGATGCAAAAAGTAAACACCACAGCTCACAACCAACACACCACACCACACCACATCACTCCACACCACAGCACAACCAGTGAGTTACCGACTTCTTCTTGAGGGAACAAACATCAAAATCTTTGTTAAAAGAGAATAATAATCTGGCTAATGATCCTCTCTCTAGTATTCAAATACTAGTTTACTAATGCACCTAACTAACTAGCTGGCCACAGATTATTACTTTAACTTCCACATTTTTACCATGTTTTAGAATTTTAAATAGAAAAAGAAACAAAACAAAAAAACAAAAAAAAAAACATGGGGCTGCATGCATACTGAAGCTTCCACTTGCCAAGTGGGCCACTAATGAATTTATAATTCGTTCAACCCTGTATATTAGTTAGCAGACAAGCTGTTTACATGGTTAGCCTGTACAGTTTCCTCATTTAAAGTATTAAATGCTTAGTTTTATGCCATTCTCCTTTTCCTTTACCTCTATATTCTTTCACATATTATTACATTTCACCTAAATTACATTTTACTATTACATTTCACCATGTTACAAGTTGTTTATTTACAAATGAATTTGACATGAATTGAATCACCCACACAAACATTGAATTTTGTAGCAGAGGAATGTAAGATATTTGTATCAGATTTTGGTTGGTGTAGGTGGTATGTTTTTTAAGAAACTGAAAAAAAAAAAAAAAAACTGTTACAATCACCCCTGCTCTCCTCTACTGTCTGCCAGCTATGTTAAAGCAGCAGAGCACAATCAGGCACAGTTTCAGCTTTATTAAAGCACAGTGGGTGGAATTGTGTCTGCTGACTCCCAAATGACTTTTATGTCTTGCAATTATGTCTTCCAGTGGGGACCATATGCATTATAAATTGTGATACCATTTTTTTGGTACAGTCATAACATTGTGTAATGATTGTAAGGGATACAATGTATATGTTGATAGCTAGAATCAATTCAAACCATTGAGCATGTATGCCTCATCAGGATGGAGCTGCTTTTGGACTGTTCACAGTGCTCCACAAGAGCATTCAAAAGAAGAGCAAATTGCTAGTCAGTGGACACAAAAGGAGTTAAATTAGTTGAGCGTGTCCTGTCTGGTGAGCATTGAACACTTCTGCCACACACAAGGGCAAGGAGATGGGAGAGGAGGAGTGACTGGCATAACCTAATTATGTGGACACAACTTAATTCAGGCCCAACAAAGGACCAATCGATAAGGAAGTGCCAGCAAGTAGCTTTGACACTAGTCAATTGGTTATGTCAGTGTCCAGCTCAGATGGTGCATGCTGCCTCATAGTTGATTAAATTAAGTAGTACAGTACTTCTCTCACACACTCTTTATCTCTCATAATCTTCTTTCACTTGGAGAGCAGGAAAAATGAAAAGACAGTCTGATATTATGCCAGAGAAATACACCAATGTCAGGCACCTCATCATGAAACGATATAACTTATACAGAGGTTTTGATCTTATAACCCCTCCACAGACACATCTGCTGAGAGGGATCGTGAAATGTGAAGCTGTAGCAGCATTGCATCAGTCTATTAAATTAAAAAACTGTCAAAGAGATGGAAATTGTATTTAGCTGCTGATGAAAAACTTTTAGCATCATGTGGAAAAGCTAAATGGATTCAGACAGTATTAAATCATAAGCATCTGAATCGGAGCCACTGTAAAGCCAGGAGCTATGGCATAGTATTGAATAATAATGCTTTAAATGTACACATGGTGCAATCTAACAACAGGTATTTACAAATCAGGAATGTGCGTGACACATAGACAAGCCCAAACCAACACTAGAGAAATCACTACAGTAAGAACAACTAACAATATTAGATCTCAATATAACAAGTATAGTGAAAATTAAATTACATATGCAAGGCATATATACCTCTGGAGAGCAGAATGAGGCAGAGCTTAAGAATGTACAACAATAAGACACGTGATAAAAAAAGGAAATTACATGAAAATTAGTATAGGTGCTTTTGATAGTGTGTGCTTTTTACCAGCTTAGGGTTTAGACTGATCATTCACACATGTATGCAACTAATATAAAACGTTTGTCACCTCATTACCACAAGTATGAGTCAATTAACTGGATTAGCTATTTTTTTTTTGTCCACAGAAGTCAACCAGAGGAGTAAATACAACATTTTTAAAATTTTAAAATATTAAAATAACATAACTCATCACTGCTTTTCTTTTTTTTTCCCATGGCAACACAGTTTAGGAAATCCATCTCAGCTCAGTGGGTCATATTCTACACCGTGCTGTGTTCAGTGGATGCAAAGCTCTCGCAGCTGTTGAGTGTATGAAGTAATGGATGCATATGACGTACTAAGTAGTACGTAGCTTGCGGGTTACAGTTAAGGCTGCATTTCAATCAGTGACCTGTTATGCGTGCAAAATTTTCACACTCACACAGAATATTATTAGCAGAAAGTTCACTCTTCTACTAAATGATGTTATTTAAATAACTTATTTTATCCTTTAAAAATAACATAGATGTTTGTGTTGTTGAGGGTAAAAGTATTACTGGGTTTACATTTATGTTACTGTTAATAAAACTGATGCTTCATTAATTAACAGTTGAAGTAAATAAATTCCTCTTGGCAAAGTCAGAAGGTGTCCTCAATCCTGAGTTCAGTATATGATGTCATATCAACATGGCCGCACACAGCATCAACAGTAAACAAAGCAGTATTTCTTTACTTTTAAATGAATTATACTGTACATACTTATGTTTGCTTTAGATAAATCAGCATACATACAGTTTGCTGTTTTGAGGAGGTAAATATATATTACTCATATCACTTGCTGGCTAGATTGTTGCTTACAAAAGATGAAAATGGATGCATCCATGTTTTTATCCACTTTATACAACAGATAGTTCAGTAATTTGATTGGTCAAGAGGTGTTCTAAGAGTGCTTATATTTCTTATAACCACACTGGGACTTTCCACTGTGTGTATCACTCCGCTCATGTGTGTTTGCCATGTAAAATTCCACTGCCTAGCTTGAAACGGTTACTACAGCAGACTTAGCGACATCATCAGAGGACATGGCAAACAGTAATTTCCAAGTATATAACTTTTGATTTACAATATGAAAGCTTGTCAGATGAAGATCAAAAGTTAGAAGGGAAGCCGATTTTACCAGAAGCACCTTTGATGGGAATATACAAATCAATGTGAGCTAGCTAGCCATCTATCCGACATGCTGTAAAGTGAGTGTGGCGTCTTTGGGATCTGTTTCCACTAGTGGAGCAAAAATAGCCAAAACATTTGCCCATGTTGTGTCTGAAATGTCACTTATTCAATATTAATTTCTTGTTTATAGAACTGTTGCATGAAAGCAACAACACGCTTGTAGTTTTATGGTTATACTAAATATCAGCAAGGCTGTGATTCGGCCATGCAGTAAGCAGGAGCCCGCAGGCCTACGGCCAAATCACAGCCACGCCAAAAGTCTGTATAACCACACTCTTGCTCTGCGATATTGCTTAATTGTTGCTCAAATGCACATAATTTGAAAGTAATATAATTCCAAATTTTGAGTTCCGACTTTCCTCTATCAAGACAAATCCAGCATTGTACTGTGCATACTGAGTGTGTTACAGGATAAGGTAGTTAAATATTGTGTTTATACACTGAAACCTTCAGATTCTTAGCAGAAGAGGAATGAATATGTGATGATACATAAGGCGACATCATCAGCTACCCAATCCTTTTTTTTTTGTTTTGTTTTGTTTAAACAAAGTCTTGAACTGTGTAGCAACCACATCCATACCCGACACAGACTTCTTATCATGCCGTAGGGGATCCGACTGTTGTTGTGTTCCTGTGGGGAAGCAAACTTGGTGCTCCACTCCAGTCACAGCAGGGACATATTACCACACGTCAGCAAAACAGTACTAGACTAATGGCAGAGCTAGGAACAAATGAATCAGCACTATCATGGTAATACAATCTAAAACCCTGACAAGAATACTGCATTATTATAGCATTGTAACCAAATAATTTCACACATTTCCAGTGCAGTAAAACTGTTTAAGTGAATCTCTGTGGCTGTAGTATTAATATACTATATATACAGTATATGCTATGTATTAATGAAATACATATAAATATACAACACTGAGTAACTCAATTGATTAATTAATTCCTAAATTCATTTATTAGAGTTCAGTATTTGGTAATTGCTCATAAGCAGTGTCTCCTAGCAATGGCATATTTCACATTTAATTATTGCTCCTCCATTGTGCCTTCTAATTCTATGTGGATAGCTATGCAATAAATGAACAATTTAGAGTAACTGTAAGTCATCATTTGAGTTAAAACTGATCTTCTGTGGGTAAAAAAGTGACTTTCCCTATATACTATATTATAAGCCTATTTTTGATAATCAAAACATATAGTTCAGAGCATAAACGATAGCATGTTTTAGCATAGTTTATTTTCACTGTCTTTGTGAGTGGTTATGCATCATTTATTTATTTAAACTAAACAGGAATCAGTGCATGTATTATACATATACCTCAGTTTAAATAATTTAAACTAATTGGAGAAATTAGCTGAAAAAATATTTTAAAATGTCACTTGGCACTTGGTGGCAAATTGTCTGCAGCTGATAACTGCCTGAATATATATTCCATAGTCATTACCAGATCTGTGTTGTCTTTCTTAGTGATGCTCTGGCAGGCCCGGTAATTTACCTAGTCTTTCTTGTTTTGGGATCTTTCTATCTTGACTCTTATCTTCATTAGGTGAACTTTCTTGTTAATATGGTTTCATTTGGGTGAATGACTTAGTCAGTCAAGAACAAGTTACATTTTTATCATTAATGTTTTTCAAGTTATTGTCACTGCAAGGTGCCAATTCAGAGCCATTGAGTAACAGTGAACTGTTGAGATCATTTTAGCATTTCAACCTCATTTTTTGAAATTCAAATATCTTTTCCCATTTTATCTGTACAGCCTAAATGGAGACTCAATCCTCTCTATAATACATTCTCCTCAGAGACATTTGAAATAAACAACACTTGACACACAAAGTGCCATTCATTTAGTGCTCTGGGGAAGCTAATTACATTTTTCATAAGCAATCCAGCTCTGCATTGGCACTTGGATGTGCCACCCAGTGCGTTTGACAGAATATCTGGAAAAGAGCCACTTAAAAATGTGCTGAGTGTAACACTAAAATGTGTGCTTCACTGGAGTCTTGCCCTTTTGTTAATTTTATGGTGGTAACAACAAAGTGCCGTGGGTTGCATTATGAATTAACTAGTTCAATTAATCATGAGCAAAGGCACAGGGAATGATCTAATCTTTCCAGAGGAGAGGAGCTAAGACATCAAGAGATAGAAAAGCACTAGAGACAAAAATCTACTGAATGAATGAATGAATGAATGATCTTCACTAAAATGTCACAAATATAGCACCGATTTTATTTTTACAAAATTGGGAGCTTGAAAATCCTCTAAGGTTTTACTACATGTTGATAAAAGAGCGGACACATTTTACCAAAAAAAAAAAAAAAATCCATGAAAGATGAAATACAGAAAGCAAGACAGCATAACTTAAAATAATGAGGCACAACATGACAGGCATGTATACACAAAGGATTTTCCCCAGTTTGTTGTAAAGTAAAACTCAGGTTAGCATTTAGCATTAATATTTTTTATTGGATGTTGTTCTGCATTCTGTGACAGGCCCAAATACATGGTGGAGCCTCTTAATCAGACATGCATCAGACATGAAAAGATAAAGGTTGGTTTTGTAAACAGATGCATATATTCTTGATATCCTGTTTATTATTCATTTTGCTGAAGCATTTATAGAAGAGACCATTTTAAAAATCACTTCACATTTCTGTAGAGCAGATAAACAGATGCATAATGAATGCACTCATGGCTATGTTCAAGTTGATCAATGTTGTATAGAACAGGAAAAATGCAAGTATTGTTCTTCACTTTCGACATCCTCTATCAGGTGACATTTAGATGAAATTCACCAGTGTAAAACCTCCCAAATGCACCATGGGTTAAAGAGATAAAAGTGGTATAAACCTCTAGGCCAAAGGAACATATTCTGTTAGCCACTAATCGTGATCATTAATCACTGTGCAAGGCTTTTTTCTTTCCCACTGGCCATGAGAGGACAGGTCAGAACTAGAAACTGCACCACACTGCAGTCACTTTGGATAATATGAATTACACAGCCCAGGTGTAAATAATATAGGATAATCCTAGGAATGAACATAGAGAAAAAGAAGAAATCTGCTGCAAAATAATGACAGTGTTAATCACAATCTATTCAACAGCATTAATTCCTACACAATAATTTTAAGATAAAATAGTAGATTGTTTTATTGGCGTTTATGAGTGTGAGAGTCACCAAGCATAAACTCGTCAACACTTGTTAACATCTTATGTGAATTCTGACTTATTGGCAATGAGATTGTATTGGAAGTGTATAATATGATGTAGTTTTCAAACTGAACTTAATTATAACTCAGCTGAATCATCTATATCACCAAGGGACAAACTGTTTGCTGGGCACATTGACCTCTGTTATCGATTTAGTAGAAAAGAAAAATAAAAACAGATAGGAAAATCAGATACCTACTGGCATCAAGATGCTGAAAAGCTTCAATAAAAGGAGTACAAATACACTATATGGCCAAAAGTTTGTGGACACCTGACCATCCCACCCATATGTGCTTGTTGAACATCCCATTTCAGATTTACTCCCCCCTTTCTGTCATAATAAGCTCCAATCTTCTGGGAAGGCTTTCCACTAGATTTTGGAGTGTAGCTGTGGGGATTTGTGTTCATTCAGCAACAAGAGCATTAGTGAGGTCAGGCACTGATGTTGGGTGAGGAGATCTGGGGTGCAGTCAGTGTTCCAGTTCATCCCAAAGGTATTCAGTGGGGTTGAGGTCAGGGTTCTGTGCAGGACACTCGAGTTCCTCCACTTCAACCTTCTCAAACCATGTCTTCATGGAGCTCACTTTGTGCACAGGAGCATTGTCATGCTGGGACAGGTTTCAGCCTCTTAGTTCCAGTGAAGGGAAATTGTAATGCTACATCATACCAAAACATTCTAGACAACTCTGTGCTTCCAACTTTGTGGCAAAAGTTTGGAGAAGATGCACATATAGGTGTGATGGTCAGGTGTCCCTAAACTTTTGGCCATATAGTGTATGTCTATAGAACATATAAAAACATATAGTCTCAATCAGTCACTTTTAGTGACCATTTTATCTCGGTTAGGGTGGATCAGAGACTATCGCAGAAACACTGGATGTGTAGCGGTCATACACCCTGGATGAGAAGCCAGTTCACATTTCAGGACACCATACATACATATTCACATACTCATTTACACCTAGGGGCAATTTATCATAGCTATCTTAATCTTATCTTAGGGGCAATCCACCTATGAGCTCAGGATCAGGTACCAGGTACCCTGGAGCTGTGAGGTGGCAATGCTACATAAACATATACTGTAAGGTAACTAAACGTCCCCAAAAGGTCAAAACTGTCGGATGTTCTGATCATTATAGGGCCATATGGTTCCCACCATGAGATAAAAACACGTCTGCGAGAGAAACAGTAACCTCTGCTTGCTCAGTACTAAGTGATTTCTGTGATGGAAAAACAGCTCCACCCAAGGTCAGCAGAGAAACATCACCTCAGGTATGAAAGAGTGTGATATCCCCACCCACAGATGAAAATAAAATAAAATAAAATAAAAAAAATCAAAGACCAGCTAAGCAGAACAATTCATAGCAGGACCCACTGACTGCCATTTAAAATGTGTAGAAGAATCATTTCCCTAATGGATCTTTCTGTAAGAAAGAGGAAAAAAAGACAGAGAGTGAGAAACTGATTGACTAATTGAAAAACAAAAATCAGAAGAACCAGAAAAGAATTGAAAATGATTCGCACAAATGTGATCTACTCACAAATCAATACTCACATACACTGACCTACGCTCTCTCTGAAAGTCATCTGTAATCACTATCCTGATAATACCCCAGAGACCTGAGGGAAGATAACACTAAGACACCGGACAACAAAATCTATTCAGCACTCAGAATGGGAATGTGCTTGTTGTTGTCAACTTAAGCTACAAGTAGAGTGTAAAAAAAATGCACACTCAGAAAAAAAAATAGTACTAAACAGTACCTTTCTTTGATGCAGTGGTGGTACTCCCTGCTTTGTATCCTGTTTTGTTCACCTGTAAATGTAATGTAGTGTACCTTTAAGGATTTAAAGAGTAAACATTTAAAGATACACTGCATGCACCTTTCTAAATAAAAGATACATACTAAAGGTACAAAATATGTTATCTTGCAACACCCCTGCAGCAAGGAAAGGTACAGTTTAGTACCCTTGTATGAAATGAACTGTTAATCCAAAAAGACAATAAAACCACCATTTGCATTTTGGAACTGAGGCACTGCAATGATCTGATCAATGACCAAGGCAATAGCAGGTAGCAGCTGGCTAATCATATATTGCATGCTAAGAACATTTTAATCAACAATGCTTCACCAGCCTGTGGGTGATTAAAAGAAAAAATCGAAGGTACGTGTGAACAAACACCCACACACAGTTCTACCTAAGGTCTGCTTATTTGCATGTCCAGTCGTAATCTCCACCAGTGTTTTTTTTTTTTTTTTTTTTTTTAAGACACCCCTGAACATTTTGTTTCTAATCCACAGTCCTTGTGCATTCAGCATTCATACTGTGAGTCTCAGAGAAGCCTGAACTCTCTCTCTCTCTCTTTCTCTCTAATATGCCATTTCAGCTAATTTTCCAGCAAAGAAAGAAACAGAGTCACTAACTAATAGCTTTCAGAGTTTTAGCTCTGTAGTAGTGGAACCTGGATAACAGAACTCTCCTAAACATGCAACACATTATGGATGTATCCAAATATGAATACATTATTCAGGGTACAGATATGATTTTATTATATTATTATTTTATTGTTATTATTATTATTATTTTTTTTTAGAAAACTTGCGAGCAGTCAGATATAAAGCATATTCATTATACAATGCATTTAGCATTCGTTCATTCATCCTTAGTACCTGCCTGGTCTGTGTCATGGAGGTTTAAATTAGGCTACAACTTTGTTTATATTTTGGGAAACAGAACCAATTTAATTCATTAGAAAATATAATGGGCTGGTACTACTACTACTACTACTACTACTATTACTACTAATACTACTAATAATAATCTCTCAATTAATATGAGGTTGAGGAACTGTCAGAGGCCAAATTTACTGACAATGCTGACATTTCTACCTCTGGTATTTCTGGTGTTTACAGGGACATAGTGGTAGGGTTAGCATTTACTAATAATTAAAAATAAATAAATAAATAATAATAATATTAAAATCACTTTCTGGTTTAGTCCATACGCACTTCAGGTTTAAATCTGAATACAGCACAAATATGAATTTTTGAAGCTAAATACATGTATATAAAGCAGTCAACTGCTGTTGTCACTTTGTTAGATTCTCTAGAATCAAATAGGCATTTGTTGGATTCTTGGGTTTTTGTTTCATGTTGTGCTTGTTCTATAGATAGTCTGACACAAAGACTACAGCTATGACTGGCACATCTTGTTAGCGTGTTTGAGTGCTAGGGTGCTTGAAAAGAAAGTGAGAGTTTGAAACAGGTATACTTTTGAGTAGACAGCATATATACAAAAGCAGTTAGGTGACAGGGCAGAGAAGGTAACTTTTCTGTCCAGGAGATCTAGTTCTATATGATGCAGCAGAGACAGTGCATTAAGCAGGACATAATATCATGACCAGTGCACTGCACATCAAGTAGTGGAATCATGCAATGTCTTATCCTCCTCTTCTTTGGTCTCTCTCCCTCTTTCTCTCTCTATCCCACCTTTCACATTAATCTGCCTTGACTTACATTATCAGACAAGCAGACTAATGGCAGATTAATACATTTTCAGTGTTGTATTGCATGTCCTACCTGTTCACTTTTTCACATCTATCTCTCTCACATACAGATGTTTCAGCATGCCTGTTTTCTAAGGCTCAGAAAAAAACAGCCAGACACAAGCAGAGAGTGAGGGGGCAGAGTGAAGTGGTGAGAGAGAATGTTGATTTATGGATCCAAGGAGAGTACAATCCTCATGCTGGATGTGGCACAGTGTGAATCATCTCTGAGATGAATCAAACACCATAAACCAGAGAGAGAAAGAGAGGGAGAAGGGAAAAGAGGAAAGGGACAATAGATGATCAGATCAGTGAGGAGGAGAGCACTGGCAAGTGTGCACACAGAGGCTTGTTAAGCTGCGTAGTCATGCATTTCACCACCCAGGCCTACAGTATATATCGTCGTTGACAGATGGAAGACACGTATCTTTTTGAGGGTTATTGAGGTTCTCCACTGGCTGCCAAATATGTCAATCGAAACTGTATATCTTAGTGCCATAGCTTAATGCAATAAGGTGTTGCAAAATTAACATCTAGGTAGGTGAACATACTGGAAAATCTGTTTCTGTAAAGTGCCAGCTTTGCAAAGGACAGTGGTAATTTTTAGATTTTTAAATACATTTTGTTAACTCATGGGTATGATTTACGATTAAACCAAAACCTAATGATTATGACTCAACATTTAAACATGTTAAATAGTCAGACGTTAAAATATATACACATTAAATATTAGGACAATATTACTGCTCTCTGCTAGTGTCAAAACATGCATTCATACTGGCTGTGAATATAAAGAGAGACTTGTGAGTTAACCATTACTCACTGGAATCCATCATTAGAAATCCACATATGTCCATGCATGCTGTCCAGGTAAATATTAAATATAAATATCACACCTTGACCACCTCATTTAGCAGAAATATGTTCAATACTGAGCCCAGAACAAATATTCCTTTAATATTTACATTCTGAATAACTAATAATAGTGTATACACACATGCTCAACTACATAGTGTCATTTATGTAATTGCTATTCCTTCTCTCCTGGTGTCTTATTTACTAGCTATACTTGGCTAGAGGAGTGCATTTGTGTCAGATAGATGAGCAGAAGTATATGTTATGACAGCTTGTCAATCAAATATGCCTCTAGGTTATGGTGACTCCACAGCATGACTCCAATCTGATATCAATTTATGGGTGAAAGGACATACTTTTTTTCTAAACACAGACCATATCATATCAATCAATCAAAGATAATTATGTTTCAGATTATGCTTTGTTACATAATGTTACTGGACTGCTCTCTTAAAGCTTCTTCCTTTTTAACCCAACGTAATTATGTGAAGTGAAGTGAAGTGACTTGTAGCCAAGTACTAGGAATTTGTGCTCTGCATTTAACCCATCCAAGTGCACACACACATTAATGAACACACACACACCGTGAACACACACCCGGAGCAGTGGGCAACCTTTTTTTGCTGCGGCACCCGGGGAGCTGTTGGGGGTTCGGAGCCTTGCTCAAGGGTCTCACCTCAGTCGTGGTATTGAGGGTGGGAGAGAGCGCTGGTCATTCACCCCCCCCCACCTACAATCCCTGCTGGACCTGAGGTAGTAGGTGTTGGTGTAGGTGTAGGTGTAGCTTTCAATATATGATCCATGTCCTGCAATATACACTATTTTTCAAAGGTGGAGGAAAGAAGAAACATGTAGAGCGTAACATAACTAAGATGTAGTCTTATATTTTTAAATCAGTACAAGCCAGACATATTCAGTTTATCACAAGCAAGAATGAAAAATATGTTTTTCCCTTAAAAAACAAATGTGCTGGACAAACAAGTCCAATCCATGGAGGCCCCACCTCGGAACAGGAATGAAAGGACCAAATGCTGAGTTACCTCTCTTTCCTGTGAGATGCTTTGCCAGACCTTTACTGCAGCCACTTTCAGTTGCTGCTTGTGTGTGGGTCTTTCTGCCTTCAGATTTGACTTCAGTAAGTTAAAATTTGATGGGTTGATATCAAGTGACTGACTCGGCCATTTAAAAAAATTCCATTTCTTTGCCTTAAGAAGCTCTTGTTGTTGTATGTTTTGGGTCATTATCCATGTGTACTGTGAAGCGCTGTCCTATCAGTTTTGCAGTTTGATGAATCTGAGCAGAAAGTATAGCTCTATACACCTAAGAATTCATCCTGCTACTTCTATCAGCAGTCCCATCATCAATAGACACCAGAGACCCAGTTACATTAGCATCCATAAATACCCATGCCATAACACTGCCTCCACATGTTTGACAGATGATGTGGTATGCTTCAGATCATGAGCCCTTCCTTTCCTTCTCCATATTCTTCTCTTCCCATCATTCTGGTACAAGTTAATCTTGCATCAGAACTGGTCAGGCTTCAGGTTTTTCAGCAAATTCTGGTTTGCATTTTGAGGTAAACCATCTGTGTTTACATTTATGAAGGCATCTCTTGATTGTAGACTTTGACACCGATATTGTTTTATATACGAGATGTTGTGAAGGTTTTTTTTTCTTCAACAAGGAAAGAATTTTGCATTCATCCACTTTAGCTGTCTTCTGTGGTCTTCCAGGCCTTTTGGTGTTGCTGAGCTCGCCAATGCATTCCTTCTTTATAAGAGTGTAACAAATTGATTGATTTGGCCCTCCAAAAGTTTCTACTATCTCTGATAGGTCTGTTTTGTTTTGTCAGCCTAATGCTGGCATCCGTCACTTGCATCACCTCTTTGAACCTCATAGTGAGAGTTCCATGAACAGCTACCAAATGCAAATTCAATGCTTGGAATCAACTCCCGACATTTTAGCTCCTTAATTTGTCATGAACTGAAGAGGAAACAGGCCACACCTGGACATGAAACTGCTTATCAGTCGATTGTCCAATTAATTTTGAGGCTATGAAAATGGAGGGACTATATATATTTAATAATTTATAATTTCTAAATGGTTAATGCAATATTTTTGTTAAAGCCCTTGAATTAAAGCTGAAAGTCTATACTTCAATCACATCTTGATTGCTTCATTTAAAATCCATTGTGGTGGTGTACAAAGGCAAAGTTACAAAAATTGTGCCACTGGCCAAATACCTATGGGCCTGTATATATCTTCCTATACTCCATCTCAAATTCTCTCTCTCTCTCTCTCTCTCTCTCGCTCTCTCTCTGTCTTAGATATACTGTGGCCTTGTGTCAGTGGATCAGAGGGAATAAGAGCACACTACTTCAAACACACACACACACACACACACACACACACAGAGCATGAAAGAGAGAGAATTTTTTTATTATTGTTATTCCAGACAGAAATAGTAGATTGAATCATTGTTGATATGAATAACATAGATGACAGGACACTACAGAGCAAATGAAAGCATTATAAATATTCAAATTATACACAAATTATATACAAATTTTAGTATTGTTTCCTGAGATGCTAAAACCTGTACAGCCTATCCCTACTCCCACAGGTCCCACGGGATATTTTTACATTTGAACCTTACTGTGCCCATTCCTGTGCGTCTCTCTATTCTCCAGTATCCTCTACCCCACACGGCTAATCCAGCTCATCACAAAATTATCAAGCCCTTTGCAGGGTGTGAGAAACACTGTTCTAGATGTTACAAAATAATATTCTTCTCCTTGATTTGTTTGTTTTTAAGCTGGGTAAAAAAAAAAGCATTTACTTGTTCCAGCAGACTCATGCAAATACACAAAACTGGGTTTTGGTAAATCTTTTATCCATATGCACTTGTTAGGCATTTCAGGTATGCCTTATAGCCCTTGCACGTATTTTCTGGATGTTTACGCCTGACAATGTGTGTGTGTGTGTGTGTGTGTGTGTGTGTGTGTTTGTGGTCAGGGGAAATTGGCTTCTGATTAAGTTAAACAACCCTGTTTTATTTTGCCTGATTGAATCTGTCCATACGTCCTCTACAATTCCTTCAAGCACACATACACACATATACACACAAACAGATACACACACCGGAGGGTCCAGTGTACAGAATGCAGTCACTGCTTTCACTCTTCCACCTAACTGTGAATCAGTGTGGAAATATAGGCTAGGGAACAAGATATGTCATTAAATGGAAAGCATCATAGCACTCATTTAGAAAGGTTGTGAATTGTAGATATTATCATACACAAGGAGCTAACTTATTGCATCTCTAAATCTCATACACTGTAAAATCATGAGGATGAACTGTGTTGTTAAGAGTAAAATAAATGAATAAATAATTCAGTAAATCCATAAAAACACACAAACAAACAATGACAACAACAAAAAAATGCTGGCATTTGTGATTTGATTGTGCATGTTTTAAACCGAAGAGCACACATTCCTATATTTGTATTTCATCCACTTCTTGTAAATTGCATATACTGTATAAGGAAATGCCAGTGAAATATTAATAAAATACTCTGGCAGTAGAACCTAAATCATGTACAAACCATAACCTCTTAATGTTTTTGTATTAATATAGAAATCCATGTTTATCCATTATTATTCATTAACCTATTTTATTTCTCTTTGTGTTTACTTCTTTCTTTGAGCCTCTTATTAGTAATTTCACTGCCATCAGATTTACTGAATGGAGGCTGACAATACCACGCTGGTGTCCTCAGCCCTCCTCTGCACTGAGAAGCCCTGAAGCACTAAAGACAGCCAGTGCCCTTGTGGTCAGCTCTTTGACCCATAGAATCATACAGAATTACAGTTGATTTCAGGGTGAAGACTTTGACTTTTGGTATCTTATTCCCTTTGTCCTAAGGCACATTTGAGATCTGGCAGTGCCACAGAATGTGCTGTCAAAACTTGCATCTTTCTCCTTCCACTACTCTGGACAATAGCTGTGGTTACAATTTTATTATACTTTAAGAAACAAATGTATTTTCAGATGGCATGGTGAGAGCACTGACACCTCACAGTTCCAGGATCCTGATCCAGTTTTTAGCTCGGATTAGTGTCAGTGTGGAGTTATGCATAATGTCCCTATGTTTGTCTGGGTTCTCTGGTTTATTTTGGATAGTTCCAACACAACCCTAATCAGGCAGTTACTGAACATGTATGAATGAATATACAGTATATATTTGACCAAAAATGATGTAGACATGGTCTTATTCACTTTCTAATCTAAACTATGCAGCAATCACATTAGGTAAATATGGAGCTAGTTTAACAGTCAGTCTTGTTGGCTTGCTAGCTAAGAGGATTTTCGCTACACACTGACACACATGCTTTTTTGGTTACATGACATAACAAAACGGGCATACCTTTAGAGATTCAGTAAGTAACTGGTATAAATATGCACACGTACCAGCACTTACACTATAGACGGGGCAGCAGGCAAAACTGTAATGTCTGAATGAAAATCAGTGAAATGGGAAATTTAGCAAACAGAACAGAACTCACTGATTTAATCAGTGATTATTTCAACACTGATATCAGTCGGGTTCATAAGCAATGATGAGGCTCATGTTTGTCAAATGCTGTGACTGGCATTTACCTCAGGAGATGAGACTAGAGGGAGTGCTGTGGATGATACTTATGAGCAAAGTGATTACCTTTTCTTTACATTGTAAATTATAGTATAAATAAACAGTAGCTGCTTTTAGACACACAATCAATGTGTTGGTGTCTTTCAGTGGTGTTTGTGGAGTTTTTCTCCATTTTTTCCTTCTCATTTTTGACAATTTTCTCCCATGTTTGTGGGTAGCCAAATTTTAAAATCCAATACCTTTACTTGTGATTGAGATACAGTGGATATGAAAAGTCTACATACCCCTGTTAAAATTGCTGTTTTCAGACAAACACAAACAAAAAAAAAGCCTTACAAAAACCTTGTGGCATAAGTGTCATGTATGGCAAGTTGAGATGGATGCAAATGCAGTAAAAACATTTATTTAGAGAGGCAGGCAGACAAATCCAAAACGTGAGTCAAAGTCAAAAACAGGAAACAGGCAGAGGTCAGGTGATCAGCAAACAACAATGTCAATGAGAGAACAGAATGAGATCAAGAACCTGGAGATATAAACACAAAACAAACAGCTTGGCAAATCAGATGGCAAAACACTGAACACACTCTGAGCATTACTTCGTGCATACACAAATTAATCAATGGGAAAACTAAGAAAAGGTGCGAGTGATAACGAAACATGAGGGATAAAACCGATGACAATACGGGGAGGAGACAGGACATGAACCAAAACAAAACACTTGTGGCAAAGTAAACAAAAACCCATGACAACACAGAAGTGCATGCCGTAGCACTGCGAGCTGTTATGCTTCTGCAGGCAGCGCTCGGCACGAGGGGGCAATCCCTGACAGTAAGTGTGCATACCCCTTAACTAATACTTTGTTAAAGCACCTTATGCTTGTAATACAGCACTCAGTCTTTTTGGGTAAGAGTGTAACAACTTAGAACATCTTGATTTGGCAATTTTGTTCCACTCTTCTTTGCAAAAATGCTAGAGATTTATCAAATTGCCAAAATTTGTGCACGGCCCTCTTCAAGTGATTCCACAGGTTTGCGATAGGATTAGGTCTGCACTCCAAAAACAGTTTTATTTGTTTTTGACTTGTATTTTGTTGGGTGCTATGCCACATAATGGTGGAAAAAGATCTGACTCGATTCATCAAGCTTTTTTTTGTGTTTTTTTGTTTGTTTGTATTTTTATATCATAAAAACATGCAATTTTAACAGGGGTGTGTATACTTAAATAATATCTGTATTTGCAAGAGAGAAACACATTTAACTTCAGGAAAATGTTTTAGTTTTCAGGACTTCATATAGCAAAAAACTCCCACAAACTTTCACCATATGAAAGGGTTTCTTGGGCCGCCACACATATACTGTATATGCCTATCCAAATCACTGGATGCTTATTTAAATAACAATTTAAATGACCAGCCTGTGTGCTGAAGTAGCAGTAATAACTGTAGTGAAAAAGCAAAGTGGGCAAAATTGTACAAACCTGACTCTTTTCTGTGTCTTTAGACAAAGCCCTCCCTGATTGTGCGTCCCAATCAGTGTATGTGATTGAGGCCAATCAGAGATATCAAGAGGTGAAAAGAGCAACAGAGAGGCTGTATCTCCTCTGTTCACCATGTCTGCTCCATCAGTCGATTATTTCTATTTTGATACCCACAACAACCACCATCTTCTTACACACACACACACACACACACACACACACACTACCTAATTTAGTCTACTTAAAGGACAGAGCTCAATCATGAGAAAGGAGTTGAGGGAGTAAACAGGAAATGCTTCTGTCTTTCTGTCTGTCTTCATGTGTGTGAGGTACAAGCAATAATAATAATTGTGTTACCACAGCAATGATTGCAGATGCGTTGGCTTTGTAATTACGCACACCATCCAAGAGCATTATGAGAACAACCTGAATATTTTAAACAAGCCAGAGACATCTGGATGGCGTATTGGGCCGAATATCCAAATTCAACAGCCAAAGCCGTTTTCCTGGTGGACAGCATCCCATGAAGCCACATGACCAGGTCATTAATAATAATAATACCACTACTAATAATAATAAAAGCAAACAAAAGTCATGAATAGGTCAACTAATGAGTCAAAAATGTAACTGAATTGAATATGGAGTGTTAGGTTCTTACATTCAGCTTATAATATAATAAAACATATTAAAATAATTCCAAAAGAATTAATATAGAAATGAAATCAGACTTGTTAATTTTTTATGGTGTGATGATTGTGATGATTTCTAATCCAAGTAACCATAGATTTAGTACTTTGCTAGTGTCTTGAATGATTGAGGTCAGTCAATTTTAAATGATGTGTTAGGAAAATATAAAACTTTGGAGTGATGCTGCTCTTGGGAACTGGAGCTTTCATAAAACTCCAAAATACATTGAAATTGATCCTGCCCTATATCTCTCACCCTCCCTTAAGAAAGTATTTCTTCCAGAGCTCAGTCTGTCAGATACAGTACTGAAGAAAAGACTGAGCCTGCAGCCAGAAAATGCTTGATTTTCACAAGTACAATGGAAAAGAACCAGAGATGGTAAAGCAGCGGGTGGTAATCCTGAGAGTATATGATGTTTCTCCTTAGTTAGGATAATCCTTGATGATAATCTTTGTGCTTGGCTCTCCTGCTTGGTGTGATACGGATTGCCCCTGAACATGTACGTTTTTGGATCATGCTGTGCAAATGTCATTTTTGTGTGTGTTCAGTGCTGCTCTTCTTTTCAAGTCTGTGCTGTCTGCAGTAATGTAAGCTAGATCTCTGAGCACAGGGTTAAAGCAGAGAAAATAAGAAAAAAGTAAGGCCTCCTGTTGGGAGATTTAAATGCTGACGTGTGATATATTCACTAAGTCTGTTCTTACTATATGTAACCACTTCCAAGTCCAGGTCAATTAAACCTTGTCTCAAATCAGAGATATATGAATATTATAAAATCATATAATATTTAAGTGACCTTAAAATCAGTTTATACGGATACAAATTCACATGAATAAAGGTCTATTAAATGTCACTGAAGAAAAAAAAAACTGAGAATAATCAAGAAAAATGTATTGTTCAGACCTGACCCTCTATAAGGCTCATTATACCTTATCACATGGGAAACAGAAACTAGCAAGGGCTATTGGTAAGTAGTGCATTAAATGCAGCAGAAACCACAAGACATACAGCATATAGGTTTTAAATGCATTTAAAGAAATCATGCCTTCCTGTTTTCAATAAACTTTTTTTTTCCCCTGAATCCTTTTAAAATAATACAGTTTTATATCAGGTCTTTTCTTCTAGAAAGTGTCAATCAGAAAGTTTTAATAACTGCCAAAGTCAAGAATTTCACTTACATAATTTAACCTCCTAGCGTGCGCTGCAGCCATTTCCTCTGCGTGTTTACTGCTGTTTTAACAAAGAGTAAGAGGAAGGTAAAGAATCACTCTCAGTATTTCTATAGCCTGTGAAGCATGCTCCACACAGCACTATTAGCATTATGCTGCAGGTAGGGCACGACTCTGTAATTGCCCATTGCATATGCAATCCATATCCAATCCCAAATAATTTGGGCATTAATTATGCCCATCATTCACCTTCAGTGGGGTCTGGCAGAACAAATAGGAAAAACAACTAGTTATAAGTTTAGGGACTTAAGGTTATGAGATATTCTGCATTCACGGCACAGCTGATACTAGCTGACACAAACAATTGGCCATGTGCCTGTTTAAACAACCATGATGAGAATACAGATAACTCAAATACTGGAATTAGCATCAACCATCAACTTAATGGAACACATAGACTCAATCTCATCTGACAGTGCAGGTTTAACAGTAACGAGATCAAGCTTATTAGTAAGAAACAAATAGTATAGCACCTTTGAATCCTCAACTCCTCTGCAAGATGTGGATAGGGAAGCTGATGAATGTGACATACTTATCCTCACGATTCTGGTCACGGTCATAAGGTGACAATTTTGCTATTGGTACTCAGCAAGAAAAAACAAAATGCTCCATTACAAAAGGAAGTAGAACTGGTTTCTGACACTCAGTGAATTACGACTAGTTTGCTAATACAAGATATTTCGTGTTTTGCAATCTCAATCTATGTATGTAGCAATGTATGATTCACACTAGATATTGGCACTTGTTCAAATTTGATTCTTATTATGTCTAAGCTTGTCAGTGTTTAATGATGTCAACAATGTTCACATTTTGTCTTAACAGGTACTTCAGTCTTTGTTAACTTGTCTACTATATAATGAGAGGACAGTTTAGTCAGTGTTATGCTTGTGTGCATGCTCCTTGTCCAGATTGTACAGAAATCTTCATAGGCTTACGTGCTGTTCATAATAATATTTACAGGATGTGGTCCATTATGAGAAGACATTGTAACAAAGCTAGTGCCAGCAGAAGCTATTTGGTGTCTGGTGTTGTGGCAGTAAATGTTTCACTGGGTCAAAGGTCAGACACATGGATAACATCTATTACAGGCTCTGTAGACAGATGGCAGTGATTTTTTTGAGAGCTGGGGCACAAGGTTGACCTTCAGTTCAGCCTCTTCATCACTGGAGCTATCTACTTGCCAGAAAGAAGTGTGGTAAGTATTCATAACACATATAGTTGTTATTATTACTCTACAGCATGGTGTCTGGATAGAAGGACAAGACACGTAGTTTTGGCTAAGACATGCTTGAACTTAAAGGTCATTTCAGTAGAAGAAAATTATGTTTGTTATTTGAAAAGAAATAGATATTAATAACTGTGGTTTCATTAGGCAATATATGATGTTAGTATTTCAGTGACACCAACAGCAACTAATAAAAAGGATGTAATTAGATGAATGCTTGATCAGTGCTCAAACAAGTTACCTGGTTTGGCTATAACAACTTTAGCTGCAGCTGAACATATTATATTCATTCATTGCCCATAGCCACTTATCCACTACGAGGTCATGGGCTATGGGCATATGTGCCAGTTCAGTAGGTGCTCTGGAGCACCAGCACCCTGATATTCAGGTTTAAAAAAAAACACTTTGGTAAAGACAATAGCTGCTAAAGTATAATATCAGTGCTATTAGCAGTTGTAGTGTCTGCTGTCTTTCGTCTATACCAGAGGGTCTCCTTTAACTGTAAAATAAATTCCATGGACCCCTGAGTACAGATCTATTTTATGAACATAACCCAATTATTCAAATGTTAGTCTACTAATTTAAATGTGTACACTGATAATCTGGCTATTTATTGGAGCCATACAGCATTTTATTCCTGAATTTTCTATTCAGATAACACATTAGGCCCAAGACATGACTCGACATAACATGGTGAAATAGTACACCTTTTATGGTAACAGGTAACCTACTGCCAAGTTCAATTTTGACATACATTTTAATGAGATACTATTTTATGCCTAGGGGCAATGTAGTGTAGCCAGTCCATCTACTAGGCATGCTTTTGGGAGAAAACTCACACAGAAAGAAACTATATTTATAAAGTAACTGGAGCTCAGACTCCAGAACCCTTGATCATCCACACTACCTCCTGAGTCATCGTGCTACTGCAAAATAATATACATTTCAATCAAACAGGCTCCTGTCTGGTCTCTTGCCCTAGGAGGCATGAAGAGCACAATGCAGTCAGCATGAAGATCTGCGCTAATAAGACTTGCTAATGTTTACAGAAGGAGGGACAAACAGATGGTGGTGTACTCTGTCATTAGGACTGCTTAAAACTATTACACATTCACATAAATCACATTACATGCACTATATGACAGGTGTCATAATAAGAACATGTGTAAAATATTATGTGAGCACTCCTTTTCCTGCTTCAGTGACCATCGTGACGTTTCTATGGCTTTACTTATTCATATGAATAATATGAAAATTTCTTCATTTGTTCATATGAAAGATGTCTATTTGAATGTGTTTCCAAAACAGTAATTACTCAGCAGTTTTGTTGCAGAACAAATTTGATCTATCACATTGTTTAAAATTTAGGAAAGCTGAGCCATTGACACCCTTCAGAACATATATTTCTTCTTCATTGGACAAACACAGCTGTCATTGGGCAATTAGGGCTGCATTGCCAAGGTTTTGATTGAAATTAAATTTCGACAAGAGATACAGAATCCTTTGGGTTGTTAAATAAGTAACTACCGTACTGCATAACAGGTTAGGGGTGTGTGTAAGTTTCTAATCCCTGACCCTGACCCTGACTACACCTCTTGGGACCTCACCAGGTTAAACACCCTGCACTGGATTATGAAACAGGGAAGAATGTGTATTTATGGCAATAGTTGCAGGACAAAATGACAGATTTCCATTCACAAGGCAGGCCTAATAACAGGCTGTGGCATGACAACATATCTGGAATAGATGGAACTGACCTTGTTTCGGGAACGGATGCAGCAGAGATGCAGCAGGGGTGGAATAAATTTGTGAAATACCAATGAGTACAAGATGCTTATGTTGTTTTAACTTTGTTTTTTAAGGTCACATATCTAGCTATACTGAAATGTAATAAAACAATATACATATATATAAAAATTTACTTTATACAGGTCTTTGTATAGCCAAATACCAATTTTGAATTTTCACCTACTCTGTATTATTTGTGTATGCAGTGCACTTTAACCATACCTTTTCCAAAGAAGTCACTGGGTACACATTTACTATGAATGAAATGTACAGAATAGCTCTAAAACATGTAATGCTTGGGTGAACAGCTACTCTTTCACTTGCTTTATTTGAAATCAGACACTTCTATCTAACAAACCAATCAAATAATTAATTAATAAAATAAGTCAATAAATAAATGTCTGTGTGCAAAGCAGTTTGACTTTAGAAAAGAAAGAACATCCAATTGTTGCAACAGTCCAATCCAATAGTCTAGTCAATTATGGATTAAGCCTGTACAGTAGGCAGTTTTGTAATGCATTCAAATGTTACATATACTCTTGATATGCAAAGTAATGGCTATATATACACACTAACATTAACACCAACATGCATAGGCCAACATTTCTTCTGAGATGTACAGCATATCAGAATATGGCAAAAGATAAGTTTTGCTTTTGCTATAGGATACAGATGAACTTTCAACCAGCAGAAGGTACCTCACTGACTTTTCAAACACCACTTAATGAATATGCAAACTCCTCTCTTGGCTAGCAATATATTGGGCTACATGTGCATTTATGTAAATCTATGTAAAGTATGTATGTATCTATGTAGGTGAAGGTTTAATACAGGTTTTGCTCACATAAAATAAACATCTGACTCCATTTAAGGGTTCATTCTTAAATACTCCTTGTGGTGCATCTTGGACAATTCTTCAGTGATGAATTTAGGATCATAGGTTGTTTTGGGTCTTTGATCATCAGACACCCTCACCTGGGTGACCCAGCCAGGGCTAATCAGCCCCCGGCTTGTGTGCAAGCAGATTGTTTTCTGTGGCTTTTGTGCTCTGCATCCTTCTCACTCCAAGGAGTTTCTGCACATGGAGTAAGGAATGGCCTGCAAAGCCCTTGCAACCATCTTCATTAGGCTTACAATGGGCTTTCCAGCCCTGTCTCCAGCATTCTGATACAAGGTCTTTATATTTCATGCTTTTCTGCTCATTTCCTTCCTCTAACCTATCTTCCCATAGAACAGTGAGTTTCAATAGCAACACTTGCTTGGTTGACTCTCAAATTAAAATCATATCTGGTAGGAAGGTGATGATCATGATGGGTTCTGGGAATCTAAGCTGCCTCCCTAGGTCAACCTGCAGGTACCAGTCCCGTGCGGTGCTAGTTTGGGGTTTTGGCACCTCCCTTGCCCTGAGGAAGACTATGGCTTATTTTGCGGTCTGCTGATGTTCACTAGTCTGAACTGCCATACAGATGGAATCAGCCAAAGTCTTCAGGACTTTGTTGTGGCCACACCTGTAACAGCCATCTCGCCTTTGGACAACTGCCCAGGACAGGCTCCAGTGTCTCTCTCTTCTGGAGAGAGCTCTGCCCAAGAGGTCTTGTGGGTTGCTACCTGGTCCCACTTGGTCCATGCCCCTTGCTTGTACATGCTGACCCTGCTGGTCTGGCATTCCTCCTCCACCTCAGCATGAACCTCATCCAGAGTTAAGCGCTGTCTCACAGCCCAACCCTGCCCAACCTTCTGCAACTGGGCCTCTTATGATGTTATGCTGCAGATGGGATTCAGCTCTTTTTACAGGCTCCTGTGCTTGCCACTTCCTAACCATCCTCACCACAATTCCTGATGATGCCACTTAAGATGTCACTTAAGAAGAACCTCTGTGCATCTTCATATAAAGGCTGCAGAGGGCCCTAGGTCTTTATCTCTCAAACTGCCACCACAGGCTTTACTGAGGTGCTGATTGATTATCTTCCTCATCACAATGGAGGTGGCCACTACACTTTTGTCCAAGCTTTAAGTGAAGTGAAGTGACGTGTAGCCAAGTATGGTGACCCATACTCGGAATTTGCGCTCTGCATTTAACCCATCCAAGTGCGCACACACACACACCGTGGACACACTCCCGGAGCAGTGGGCAGCCCGGGGAGCAGTTTGGGGTTCGGTGCCTTGCTCAAGGGTCTCACCTCAATTGTGGTATTGAGGGTGGGAGAGAACGCTGGTCGCTTGCTCCCCCCACCTACAATCCCTGCTGGACCTGAGACTCGAACCCACGGCCATCAGGTTCACCTTCGGGTTACAAGGCCGAGACTCTAACCATTAGGCCACGACTGCCCCCAATAATTTTTTTAATTACCATGTAGGAAATGTATCTTGCATCTAACTATTTGATTGTAAATAGCTTTATATAAATCTCTTTATTTTTATTACAAAGTTTTTTAAGGCAACTTAATAGTCACAGAGGATTTTTATTAAGTATTAAGCATGTGCCATATGAAAATGTCACATTGCTATCTAAATAGTTTACTTAAAGTTGCAAACAATGGCCTTTGCATTTCCTTGTAAGAGGTTCATTTAAACATGTTTAGCAAAACATATGCATTTGTTTAACGTACTATTTCCTAAACATAATGACTGAGTGCTTGTGGAAGTAATTGGTTTAATATGTTTATTGTGCAATATGAAGAAACATGCAAACAATATATTGAATGTGAAAAAAAAAAAAACAAGACCAGTGTAATGAATGGACCTGAAGCAAGCATAGAATACAGCTGGAATGGCAGAGGAGTGCAATCCCCATTTTATACCCATGACTGTACTTTCCTCTGAAGTTCCAATGTTATCATTGACCAGGATAATCAGATGGGGGCCAGGCATGTATTGTTTTACAGCAGGATAAGATAAAAACAATCTGGAGCAAATAACATATGAATACAATTTGAATGGGACCTGGAGGAATTGTGCATTATTAAACAGAACTCTTAGAGGGTGAGATAAGACTTATCAATAAACAGGAAGTAGATATTTTGGGCAGATCAGATGACCTATATGTGCTTTTGCACAAATGTGTGTCGGTGTGAACTGACGCAAACCAGCCTACAGAGTGTAACTGTATCAGCAGAGCTACAAAATAACTAGCATACTGACAAATGGTATCACTGAATTTGTATGTGAAGGGGCGCATTGTGTATATATAAGCAATTGCAAAATAGGTACCATATATTGCTTATATATTGCATATAAATTTTACGTTTCTGGCAGAGTAAAATGTTCAGACAAAAAAAGTATTTGGTGGCAAAAGTGCAAGGAGTCAATGCATATTTTTCCTTCCCACATTCTGGACCTTGAGGCAAAAAAGTCCTGAGGGGTCCTGGCTAATATGATCTTTTCAGTCTAACAACGTTGTGCAGCCTGCTCTACTTGTTGGCAGAACCAAACCAAGCTGCTATGGAGTTTGTAAGAAAATATTCAATGATTACTGTGTAGGACTTAATCAACAGGACAGAGAGATGGCTTCCCAACATTTGGCTGTTTTAGCAATTAAGTTGGCTTGTCAATTCTGGTGCCAAATCCCTGGAACTTCAACTTCCTTATAGACATCACAGCCTTGTTTTGTAGTAACACAAGACAGTGGTCAAGTACATCTCCTGTAATCGATCTCCTGTAATCGAGTAATTAGTAAATAAAAAGAAAATAATAAGCCAACATTTAACCAAATGTTATCCAACAGTAAATATACAGTCAATATATAACCAATATATCCCCATGGTTTTCAATGAGAGCTCAGACGTTGAACCAAAATTATTCAGAATTTCTCAAAATGTGAAGTTACAGAATTCTGTATATCTATGTACTATTTTAAAGCATACCCCATCATTACTACCTATCATTACTATTATATCATTTACCATTACTCCTGTGGCAATTTTTTTTTCGTTAAGACAATATGCATTTATATATAGGGAAATAAATTATACAAAAGATGTATGAACTGTAGATCTCTTCCAGAATGTTTCTGTTCCAGAATGAGTAATAATATTCACAGTATAGAAACACAGTTGCAATTTTTCATCAGACCATGAAGCCTCAATGATTTCCATATTGATTACAATTTACTATGTACAAAGAAAATATATTAATGCTAATGGGAAACATGTAATTAGGATCTAGTGGAATCTAGTGAAATGTGAGTGCCCTTTAATAATCCCTGGTTGTTTGTCCAGCCCCTAATATTATCTATTTTCTAGAATGGACTTTATTAAGACATTATTAGAGACTGCCTTATTTGTGAGTCATTCGTTTGTCATTAAATATGAGTTGTGTGTGTGTGTGTGTGTGTGTCCCCAAAAAAAAAAAAAATCTTTGCGTCAAGTTCACCCACACCACACAGGTCTAAATCTACTAATCAATATTCTGCTCATGATTTTTTTTTTTCCAAAGTCTGGTTGTTAGTTCCACTACCATGTTTTGTATACAGCTTCAAAACCTAAAGAAGCCATTTTCTATTATGTATTCTAGATCTAGACCCTGAATAAAAATGGATGGAATATTCTGAACATTTGCAGTGTCTAAAGATATTGCTCCTGATCTGACAATTTCTCATGTGATCCCTCATCCTCTCTTTACAAATTGTGCAATAGCAATGTAATTTAGCCTTAACCATCCTCAAGCTAACATACAGACCCCACAGCTTACTCAGGAGAGCAGAAGGTTCCAACACCACCACCACCACCACCACCACCACCACCAAGAAGACTGGAGCAGGTTCTTGCAGTTGCTATGGGCTGAATATCCTCAAAATCTACTAATCAATACATCCTCTAACCTAACTCCTTTTCAGTGTATTCTCCGTTTCCACAGTGTGGAGAGCCCACAGATATTTCTGTAGCAGACCAATGTTTCTGAAACACTGAGTAAATCTGGCAGGCTGCCTATACTTACCACCAAAGAACACTCCACAAGCAATACCAGAATGAAGCTCTGATATAAAATGCTAAGCAAAATAATCAAAGTAGCCCTATGTTGCTATCACCTACAATTTCCAGCTCGGTACACACAGTATATCGCATCTACCTTCCACTTTACTTTAGTGAAGCCACTGCAACCATCATTCACACCACAGACAGATGGGAGAACACACAGCAGAAGTAGTTTGTGTCAGGAAAGCCTGTAGATGCAGGGTTCTGTCATGGGTCACAACATAACGAATGTGTGTTTCTCTACTGAATGGACTCATTCTGCGTATCTTCTTGGCTTTCCAGTTGCTCAAGAATAATATCATTTCAGCCACTTTGCAAAGTCTTGTCTTTTTCTTGTCCTAAAAAAGTCTGAGCCTTACTTTTCTCTGTCTGTCTAGTGTTTTGACCTTCTTTGCTCAACTAATTTTGTATTAACTACATTGCTTTGGTAGGCTTTTTTTTATGCTTCTTAGATCTGTGAATGTATACACCTATACCAAAATATAGGCTTTACTCCATATTGCTGACTATTTCATTAGTAATGACCTTCAGTATTTTTTTTAACCTTGTATGACAAAAAAAATGCATTCTAGAACTGACAAAGAAAGTGTAGTCTTGAAGGACAAACAGACAAAAAAAAAAAAATAAAATAAATAAATCAGCCCAAAGCTACATTCTGTGCGGTAAGATGAAAGATGTACGAGCACATGTGAGCTTTTTATTTGGGCTCATGCCCTTGGGCAGTTAATCAGTAATGTAAAACCTTTTGTTTCAAGCCAACTAAAGTTTCAGCTTCCCAGCTCACACCCAGACAAGCACACATGTTCTACACACTGCTCAAGGAGCGTGAGAGATTGAGAGAGCAAGAGACAGCTCACATAAATAATCGAGGGCTAACAAGGCTCAGGTGTTCCATGTTAGTCATTACCCCTCTAGCTCATCCCCAAACACCCCCCTCCCCGTGCAGACCCACAGTAAACCACACGTCCACCTGCTACACCTTAATTAAAATCAACAAAAAAAAATATTTAAACACTGAAAAAAGCAGACTACAAAATTGAATATAATCACATCATATTTTAGTATTAATTATGTAACAAAATAAAACAAAATTAGAAAAAAGCCTGGGCATGTGGTTCATATGCATGTCCTCAACCCAATTATGCACTTTTTGTACTTCATTATTGAATACAATGATTAATGAGCTAATACATATCGATGTTTGTGCTTTCTGATTCACATTTACAAAGTACATTTGTAAATTAATTTATAATTACATTTGTAACTACATTTTAGCACAACACTTGTGTGCTCAATTACAACTTTTTTTTTTTTAATTGTTATTGCTTATACTGCTCTTTGCACTATACTTGCTACAATTATTCATGATATTTATATGGGCGTTTTGTTATTTAACTGCAAATCAAGCATTTTTAGTTAAAATGTTACACTCAAATTTACATGCACTCCCCCAGATATTCATCCATTCATATGTACAGAAAAATGAATTTGATGAATAACAAAAACATTGATGGACTTTGTATACATTCATTTTGAACTCGGATTTCACTATTATGTTTTGTAAAAAGTAAGTGTAAAGTCTGTGAGTTCAATATCTTTGAAAGTGAGATGATCTCAACTGTCTTCAGTATGAACACAAATTTATATTATGTTATTTGCTAAGTAAGAAACTTTGCTAAGTAAGAACAGACTAACTCTGACCAAGGCCATAGTCTGATCAAAGCAGTTAGTGGCAGCCACAAATAGAGTAAAAAGCACTGTACAGAAGGTCAGAAATATAAAACCTGGGAAGAAATTCAAATCCATGTTGTCTGAAGTTGGTCCTGCCAGCACAAGAAGGGAAACGTACAATTATGTGATTAAAACGATTTGTCAAGAACAATAATTCCATAGATGTGTGCATAGAAATAGCTGTATCGAAAAGAACAATTTGTGGATGCTTTATTTGTAGGCTGCATTCACTCAGGTAAATGTATTTAATGCAGTATAGCAAAGAGTGATCACATTTGAGGTAAGCATCGGTTCTGAGGAGAACATTATCTGGGAGTTATGCTGCAATAGTATAATGTACATCTGGCACCCACTGACATGGTGATAGTGGCAGAGGAGCAAAATCACTTCAGCAGGGGATACCAGCTTGAAATCTCTCCTTAACATTCAGAAGCAAAGCACTAGGCAGACAACATCTGTGAGGGGCTAAACTTTGTCCCGTGTGAAGAATATCAGACTCACATAAAACAAAAGGAGACAATTACTGAGCCTCTTTTACAAATAAATCTGTTCATATCCAGATTGATAAATCAGTTTTACGAGCATTTACACAAGAAATTTGGCACTCATAAATCCTGTAAATCTGAAAAAAAAAAAGGTTTGTGAGGGGTTGTCTGTAAATTTATGCATAAGACTTGATGTACTTTTATATATGGAATATACTGTCCAGTTTAAATTGCTTATTTTTATTACATTTACAGCATTTAGCAGATGCCCCTATGGAGTGACTTATAGAAGTGCTTTGTAGTCTCTGTCAAAAACAGATCCTCATGCTAGTTCACTAGGTCAGCGACTAAGTACTGTATAACATCAGGAAACTTTTGTAAAAAACAGTTATATTATTGGCATTAATTAAAGAATATGAAAAATAAAGAAAGCAAGCCAACACAAACCATAAATTAAAACAAATAAAATTATATTTCAATTATGGCAAAACAAATTGTGCTATATAAACGGAAGATGAGCCGGTCTGTTTGCACGTAGCTGTATGCTGTAAATAAATGCCTCAGCTGACGGACGATCTAGTGCTTAATTATTATTAATATTATATATAATTAAATATTTTTATTGGCATAGAAGTGAATCAAAATAACTTTCAATTCCGCCTTTCAGCCTTTATTCCAACCTTTATTCATTTCTTGCTCTGTTCACTAGAATTTTCATGGAGTTTTGTGGCCACAGCAATTAAGTGTCCAAATTTCTCTAAAACAAAAGATAAAGATAAATCAAGATAGCTGATAAAAGGATATTCTGCAAACTTGACAAAAGGAGTAGATATTGATCATCAATTATTCCACTACACTGTTCACACTCTTTGGAGACGTTATATATTTGAAAGTCTCTCATTTTCCATAAAATCCACCAGTGAAATCTTCCAGCGAAATAACTTCAAAAATTTTACAGACGTTCATGATGTGTATGTCATCATGAGACATGGTCATTACTGTTTCATATGATAAGATTCAGAGGGCAGTGGAGTTGGACAATAAATTCAGTGCTGCCACCAGGAAGAAGTAGGGGTAAACATTATGAAATGTTATGTGAAACTGCCAGAAAGTGTGCAGCCCAGCAAAGACTAGGTGAAAACAATCACAAACATGTCAGCTCTAACTGACATGAGTCACACTGACCTACAACATTTATAAGATTATATATAATATAATCTATTATATAAGACTACATACCAGATGCAGTACCCCTGACCTTATTTACATAAGGAAAATTACGCTTTTTTATAATTCAGATTGTCTCAAAGCAGCTTTACAGGTTTCAAGGCATTAAACACCTAGTAAGCAAGCTAAGGGCGAGAACAAGGAAGAAAAAACTCTCCAAGGTGGAGCTATGAGGAAGAAACCTTGAAAGGAGCTAAAGCCCAGCAGAAGCCCATTCTCCTTTGGCTGTCACTGTAATATAATCAAGAGCTATATTTATATTATATATTCTAGTAATTCCAGTTTACGAGGAACATATTAATAGAATAGGTTAATGACCAGTGATTATTGATACCAGGATATTCACTGGGATGCTGTAATATGAGTAGCAACCTGGGTTTCTGATGGAAACTAATGATGGGAAATCTATAGAGCGTATGAAAAAGAATCCTGATTAGACAAAAGGCAAACTATTAAAAAAAAAAAAACGATACAAAAGCATCACCTGGCACTGATGCAGATGGAAGATAATGATCCCATGGATGACAAACAAGCTTTTGTGTAGCAGTGCATAATCTTTAAGGAAGGACCAAGAGGTTCCACAGCTGACGAGTTAATATGGCAGAACACTTTATGCAGACCTCGACACATTCAGTGACCAAACTATTGCGGCTCTAACATAATAACTATCGAGCGTTTTCAAGATTTCAGCCCATGTTGTATCAGTTGGCATATTCTGTAAAATCATCCTAAAAATGTACATAGCAAGCAGCAATGATTTGCAATGCACATATGTTGAATTAACTTGTAATACCATAGAGACCTCTTTAGTCTGACAAAGCAGCTGCTACTTGACATAATTAGCCACATCATTGATCATTTTTGTTATAGCACTCTCTAAAAAACTTCTGCAATTTCTGAACATTTTGAGTGTTGCCTTGCCTAAAAGCCTCGTATGTAATGTCTATACTGGCAGCCAGAATTAATCACTTGCCATTACTAAATGGCCTTTGGGTGTTTGCTCTTTAGATAGCTACTTAATTTTGAGCATTTGCTGAAGATGAAAACTCATGAAAATGCTTGCACTATCCAAAGTACAGCAAGGAGCAATATATCAATTTAAAAAATCTATATACCCTAACAAAAATTTTATCCTTCAGAATAAATATAGATTATCAGCAGCACTACTCATTCTTTTCTCTCTCTCTCTCTCTGTCTCTCTCTCTCTCTCTCTCTCTCTCTCTCTCTCTTCACTGAAGCAGATGAAACCCTACAGCATATTTTCTTCACAGTGACACAAGACATTTGAGCTAATGATCTGTTGAAAAGAGAACCTTTCCCTGACTTGTTCATAGGGTAGTTCATTAGGCAAGTTACCTTCGAAAGAATCCTACACTAATAAAACCTAGAGCTTCTGGCTGAATATAGTGAATTGTGGGAACTGAGCCCTCTGAGTTCTTCTGAGAGTCTGAAGCCATTTGATATTTTGCTCTTCTTAAAAGAGTACCAAAAGGTAGAATTACATTATTTGTATTTTCCTTATTGCTGTGTCGACTGATGTGAGTAAGTAATTAATTAATTTCAAAGTATTTAATTTGTTGATAGTGAAAGCTGTGAAGGTACGTGTGTGGTTTACAAAGTCAGTAAATCATCATGTTCAAACTTTTACAACTCAGAGGTTGTAACTAAGTGGTAGGAAAATCCAGAGCATTTAAAGCCAATAATGTCAACATGGTTTGAAATATTGAAGAAACTTTGGGAAACTGAAAGAAATACATTTTATAGGCTCTTACCAAGGCCCTTCTTCCTCACTGGCTCAGTTTGGGGAGGCGGCCAGCTCTGGGAAGAGTCCTGATTGCTCCAAACTTCTTCCGTTCAAGAATTATGGAGGCCACTATGCTCTTGGGAAACTTCAATGCAGCTACAATTGTTTCATAGCCTTCACCACATCTGTGCCTTGACACAACCCTGTCTCTGAGCTCTGCAGGCAGTTCCTTTCACCCCATGACTTGGTTTTTGCTCTGATGTGCATTTTCAGCCGTTAGACCTTATATAGACGGGTGTGTGCCATTCCAAATCATCCACAATCCACAATCCACCAATCCACAAGTGGACTCCAGTCAAAGTGTAGAAACATCTCAAAGATGAATTTCAAGTGTCATAGCAAAGGGTCTGGATTCATATGTCAGTGTATATATATATATATATATATATATATATATATATATATATATATATATATATATATATATATATATATATAGATTAAGATTTAACTTTGTTGTCATTCTGCAGAATACAAGTACAGAGCCAATGAAATTCAACTGTGCTGTGATATAAGATCATATGTCCCCTAAAATGTGATAATTCAGTTTATTCCACAGAGCCGAATTCTTGAATTTGATTGGTCAGAAGGTGTTGATTAATTTTCTCTGACAGTAGTGCCAGATGTATTTCAAATTGCAGGTTTACATTAATGCACTAATTCTAATACTTACATCATTTCTATTGTAACAACTCATTCACAAGGACTTCTATGATGGACATGCCACATAATCTAAACCTAATAATAAATGAATAAAAAATAATAATAACACTAATTATGTACTATTCTTAGACTAAGCAAAATTTGCACATGGGAAAGTATCATTTATTTAAGCCTTTGTCCATGAATTATTGTAGATATGATTGTGACTGGCTGAAAAGGCTCAAATACACTTTATTAACTGCACAGCTCATGAATACATTTTTTTTACATAATTAAAATTGGTTTATAGTGATTCATTGAAATATGGCTATACTATATATAATAATAAAGTTTGCTGTGAAGGCCCCAAACTGTGTAATCCTGTAATGATTTAATGTGTGTGCTTGTGTCAGTATCAGCCATATATCTGCTCTCTTATATTTTGCCATGAAGTAGACAAAATAATGAAGAAAAAAAAAAAAAACAGTGTGGCTACAAGATTTATGGTTGTGTTTTAAGTCACAGAAACTTGTCTTGTTTTTTATGGAATCTTGCTATACATGTTTAGAGAGATGTAGTAGGAAATTGAATTTTGTGAAGGGGGTGTACCTTCATTAATAGAAGTTGGTAGCAGGCTTTGTGGATTATAGGCTTCCTTTTTTTTCTCAAATTATAAGAGAACTAAAATGTATGAATGTATATAATGGAATGTATGAAAGAACTGAGAAAGCTTTGTTGAATTCTGTACAGTTTACGTCCTGGTGGTGTGGTAGCATACTTTCATATGAGTATAAAATAAAATTGTCTATTAATTGATTTGCATTTGCAATTCAGATGTTTTAAATGCAGGGTTTTTATGATTTGCATATCTCAAAGCTTCTCTTCCAGCATGACACAATTGATGTTTCTGACTTATTTATTTTTTCTGTCATAATATTCAATTTACTGTTCATGTAAACCATGTAATCATTTTTTTTCTTTAAAAACAAAAATGATTGTTCAGAAGAGCTATGAATACACAGATGGGTGGCAAGTTAAAGGAAAACCTGCTGGGTCTGTTTTGCAGGTCTAAAGGGTGAGAGGCAGTAAAAGTGCATCAGAATCTGGAACCAGCATCACATTGAGTAGCACAAGTGCACATACAGCTTGTCAGAGAGCAGATTATTTTGGATGAAAGGAGGATGCAGTTGCTTTAAAGAGTGCTGTGATCAGAGTGCAAGCAGGGACTCTGTCAACAAACCTCACTGATCGTGTGAGGTGTAAAAATGTCTTTCAGTTCCATCTCACTGAGAAATTCTAGCATACTCTATATGAGAATTTGCACTTTTTTGGTTAAATATATACTCTATATCCAGCTAGCCAATCATGTTACATGCAATGCATAAAAATAATGCATATACTGGTCAAGAGCTTAGTTAAATGTTTATAGATCTCACTGACTTTGTGGCGTGGTTGTTGGTGCCAGATGGGCTGGTTTGAGCATTTCAGAAACTGCTGATCTTCTGGGATTTTCACATAAAACAGTCACTAGAGTTTGCATATAATGGAGGGAGAAAAAAAAATCCAGTAAGAGGAAGCTCTGAGGGCAGAAATGCCGTGTAGATGACAGAGGTCAGAGGAGAATAAATGACTATTTTGAACTGACGGGAAGGTGACTCAAATAATCACTCTTTACAACCGTGGTGAGCAGAAAAGCATCTCAAATCTTAAGGTGGCTAGGCTACAACAGCAGGACACCACATCAGGCTCCAGTCCTGTCACCCAAGAACAGGAACCTTAGGCTACAGTGGGCACAGCTTCACTGAAACTGGAGAGTTGAACACTGTAAAAATGTTGTCTGGTCTGATGAATCTTGGTGTTGTCAACAGCATGAATCCATGGACCAGGAATCCATACACCACTGGTGGTGGTGTAGTGGTGTGGGGAATGCTTTCTTGGCAAACACTTGGCCCCTTAATACCAATCAAGCACTGTTTGAAAGCCACAATCTGAGTATTTTTGCTGACCACAGCATGAATGTGCAGCTGTCATATCAGCAGCAATTATGTGAGTCAATCATGTCAACATGAACCAGAAGCTGAAAGCAATGTTTCCATCACACCGTAGAGTCCATGCCATGACAAATTGAGGCTGTACTGACACCAAAGTCAAAGCCTTACCCAGTATTAGTATGGCATTCCCAATAAAGTGGGTGGTGAGAGTGTGGGATATATATCTATATATATATATATATTTTTTTTCTTTCTTTTTTTTCCTATTTATGATCAGTGTGTATCTAACACATATTGACCTATTTCTATTCACCTTATTTTGGTTACCAGAGAAAAAAATATTGGGATGCACATTGGCTTATTGAAAACCTGTAGGCACTTTTAATTATGAATTACTGATAAATAAAATTCTAAAATTCTTGATCGTCCCAAGAACCTAAAGGAATAACATGGACAATTAGGACTATTAATATGAATTTAGGGTATTAATACATCCTCAACTGTTCATATAACAAGGAATTAAAAGGTGGTAATTGCTCATTATTACAATTAATTTAGAATAAATTTCCAAATATGAAGCATTACCATCATTTGTATATCATTTGTGAATAAAGACAATACATGGTATATAAACCTTTTACAAGTGTCTTTATAAGCAAATGACAAGAGCTTATTTAATCTTTTAGATGTGTTCATTAAAAGTGAATGTAACAGGCATTATATTTCTTAGATTTGCAAGGTTTCTGGTGAGAAAAAAATAATGCTCTAGTAATGTTTCCAAATATGTAGTTGGAGTTTGTAGTGGTTTTCCAGAGAAGACAAAATCAGTGCCATTGTGGCACTGTGGTAGCACACTGTTAAAAATATGCCAATATGCACCTGTTAATGTTTGCTATCCCAGTGAAATACAGTATTAAGTACAGGATAGAAATTGCTTAGCCTTGGGCCACTTACTATTAATGATCTTTTGAAATAATGGCAAAAGAACTGCTCACTCTATAACATTTCTTATATTAAAAAAAATCTACATCCCAAATTGTGTACCCTAGTCATAATGTTTATTGGCATATTACCCCAAGAATCAAACCTCAATGAAACCTAAGAATCAGTTAGTGATTCGAGAATATATTGGAAAATTTTTGCCAGTTTCACCACATATTTCAGCAACCTTTATTTTTTACACACTTTCAAAGTGATTCTCTACATGCAGTAATTTTTTAGTCTACTATATACATAAATTCAAGTATAGCATTTTCTTAAACAAGTATAAACCAATACATTTTCTTCTGCTTTTCCTGACATAGAAACTACATAACTGAATTGACAAAAAGCAAACAAACAAAAAAAGAAATGTCATAATTGATTCCTTCCTTTCAATTTTCTGGCAATGTAACCTTATTTCTAAAAGTATGTGTTTGACATTATTTATGTCTTGAATAGTTCCTGGCACAAAACCCACACAGCTCTTTGTGTATCATCCTTCCTTCTATCTTCTATCTTCTATCTTCTATCTCCTATCTTCTATCTTCTATCTTCCCTCCAATGATCAAAATTCCTGAGGCGAGTCTTTAGTGATTTTAGGTTTCAGTACTAAAGGCATTATAAGTATCTTTAAGTAGATCCTGCTTTATGATGAGTATGTGGGATATGTTTTGTATTTCTGGCAATTTACATACAAGTCTTTTAGTACATTAAAATATTTTTCTTGATGACAATTGTGTGTAAATCTATGCTCTGAATTGCACTGAAAAGTATTGATGCACTGCTCTAGGACTGTCAGAATTGATTTATGCACATGTAGTGAGGATTTAATACTGAAATTGTCTACATATTCTAACCTTAGACGTAACTACAGACTTGCTTTAACAGTCATGCAGGAGTTGTGCGTGGGGCCGAGATTGCCTAAAGCAGAGATGTGTCTCAGTTATGCACAATTCAGACCTTGAATTAAACGGATTATTCTTCCACAACATTGACTCAAGCTAGAAGCAACATTTAGTCTAGTGCCATTGTCTGTGAGTTTGTTGTAAATACAATATGTTATACAGACATTCATGTTTTGGGTTCTAAATACACTCAATGGCAATAATAAATGCATTTATGTGGCACTGTTAGAGTAATTACACACAGACTGAAATGCTCTTAGAACCAAGAAGCAAAAGATCTGACAGTTTAAAACACAGAGCAGAGACCAAAATACACATTTCACCCAGGTAATACAATCGACTCATTTTCAGCAAGCATACACCAGGATAAAACTAAAGCTATAAATTTCATAATAAGGGTAAATTGGCTCAATAAAATTTCCATAGCTTGTTGGGTAGCAAACCAGTATGTTTAAAAATTAAATTTAAAATTAGTTTAAAAGCTGCTTAAAGTTCACGTGCTAGCATCACCCTGAAAGATGTTAATGTTTATTTTTATGTTAAATCAGGCATATAGGGTGTCCTCTACATTCAGCCTTCTCTGGTTCATCACTGGTTTCTGTAGGAACTTACAGTAACAGCTTTATGCATCTGCCTACTGCTTGAAGCTACAATGTGTAGGCTTTTTTTATTTAAAAAAAAAAAAATGTAATGGCTGTGGGACCAAAATTACACTATAATATGATGCTCCTGAGCTTCATATAAGTCACCCTGACAATCTTGTAATAATAATTTACAGGCACTGCTGGGTCTGGGGAAATTTGTACTTATATGTGATACACCAGCTTAGATATATCAAATGTCATCATACCCCAACCTTAGGCACTAAAGGAGTCTGACAAATCGGGTGTCAATCATAAGAGGAAAAACGATTTATTTATTTATTGTTAGCAACAGCTAAAGCATTTGTTCTTTAATATGACAGAAAGCAAGTAAATGATGGTCATCTGATTTATCCTCATTGTGGAATTTTTGTATCATTACCCAATTGTAAAGTTGTTTTAACTGTAGAGATAGACATAGCTGGCTAGTGGATAACCAGTTGCACTTTGTGTTTCTGCGTGTCTCTGTACTTCAGACTGATATCGTAACAGTATGCACATTTCATCCACCAATCTGTGTCTTTTAGTGACTAGACATAATAGGCTTATTCTCTTCTCTGGATTTCAGCTTCCTAGATTGAGTTAGCAGGCTAGCCTAGTACTGAAGCTATATACATAGCCTTAGGGAAAGCACCAATATTGATCTTGCAGTCTGGCACCGAGTTACAGAACAGCAGCATTTCCCCTTCAACCAAAACTTATATTCTAGCTAAATGTTTAGCAAAGTTTGTTCTGTATGGTATGTGCTGTTTATGATTCCACAGAATGAGCAGAGTTTCACAGCAGCATTGGTGATGCATGAGCTGCATTGCTGCATTACATCCGGCACAGTGGTAACGGTAACAGTGAAGGATAATAAAAGAGAAGCTGTTGTTGAAAGTGAGAGGTTTTGTTTATTTACCTAGCACTCACTAAATGTCGCAGTCACATCAGTGTGCACATTAAAATATTCATTCTCACTTATACAAGACAGAGGAAAAAGTGATAATCACAAAAGATAATTATATCCTTAATATTATATATACTTGTGTCCCAGTCACATATTGCTGTACTAAATAGCAATATTTAGCATGCAGTATATGGTTTGGGGCATATGGTATATGTTTTTTTTTTTTTTTTTCCCATGAGTAACTTGCAGTAGCATTTTTCACCAGAGATGGTGAAACTCCAAAATTTTACATCTTTAAATAGAATTTTTCAAGCACAAGTAGGTAACTGCAGATTTACTACTAATAAGCGATAGAAGTGAAGAAGACAACTGGTTTGAGCCATAGACTGGTTTAGTGAATTAAATTGCAGTGTGTATATTTGTGTGTACAAGCATGTGCTTTTGTGTTTGCTTTGGAAACTCAGTGTAAATGTCTGCAGTTGGTCACGGCTGAGCTAGCTAATCTCCATATCTGCCTTACACAGCACGGCCTCTGGAGTCACTTTTTCCTCTTTGCTGCTACCCTCTCTCACTTCCAGGCCCAGGGGTATCACTAGAGATTTATGGGTCGGAGAGGCTAAGCCTTTACTAGTGGGGTTTGGGAGCATGCTTCCCCAGAATTCCCTCAGAATTGTTTTTGGCCTTTTACATTCAGAGTAGCAATAGGCATAAAATCATTTAAAACATATGACTGATTGGTCAAGTTGGCATACAGTTTGTATGTACAGACCAACAGTGGTATTGAACTCTAGCAGTGCTACAGTATCTCCTAATTGCAGGTCCTAAATATGTTATTCAGGTACATTCACTTACATGTTTATAACCTAGGTCATAGAATTGCAAAGGTCTAAACATTTGAAGGTCCTTCACTGGGTGACCACTATAATAACATTTTTATACATCGCCATTGAGATAAAACTCTTTTGTCTACCAATTAAATTAACAGAGGATGAGCTTCCACTGGGTTGATATTTTTTTCTATTTGTTTGCCAGATGATTGCATCAAACATGGTCATATGTTATTTTGAATATAGAGAACATTACTGGATCTGATTATAATTATCTCGAAGCATCCAATATTTAATTAATAAGAAGCTAACAGTGCTCGTTTATTTATTTCAAGAAAAATATGTTGCACAATATTGTGGCACATGTGAATATAAAGTGGCTTGATACCTTACAGTTGTCATTATATTAGCCCTTCTGATTCTTTGATTTGCTAAGAGTTTAATGCGGATATGGGTATTCAATCCATTGTCCATCTCCCCTATTCAGTTTAATATGACAAACAACTGTTAAGCTAATTAATTACAGTAGCTTCTGTTATGACCAGGCTGTGGGGTAAGACATAATTTATTTTCTCCAGGGCATGCTAAAGGCTTACATTTTAGCAGTTGGGTCAGGTAAATGCTATCTATTTCCATCTGCCTATTCCTGAATGAAGCTAAAGAGATGCATGTGCCTGGGTAGAAGGCTTTGTTTTTTTTTGTTTTTTTTTCTTCATATTAATCTCTTTACCCTAGGTTGAAACACTGAATTATTCATTTCATGTATTGACTCAACCTTAAAGAAAGGAGGGGGGCAGAGACAAGCTGGTTTGAATGAAGCACCAAGAGAGCCAAAACATTATTGAAGCTTTAGATAAGAAGCTGCACAAGACCCTTAAGCCAATTTGGAAGCTCTGACAGAATGACGCCTGTTGGAAGACGCTTCCTTGCATGATTTAGCAGGTGTTTGACAACAGACTGCCTCAATGCTTGTGCAAAAACTACTTCCTGTAGAGTTCAGATAGCATGTGTTTAACACAGTTAGGTCAGAGAAATAAAGAAGAAAAATTGTAATACAGTAATAATATGGAGGCTTCCAAATACAAAGTCCACATAATTTAATGTCTAAAACTTACCTCTTATGATATACAGTATGTGACCAGCTCATTGATGTGTAGCCCAGTAAAGAGTTCATCAAAATGGATAAGCATGAGGAGTGGGCCTGTTAAAAACATGCTATATTTCAATTTTCACTTCGTTTTCTTTATCAACATAATTGAATACATATAAGTACTAATTATGGCTGCTCACATTGTAACCAATCTTAGATTAAGAGATGAGTTTCTTCACAAAACACATTATCCACCATGTCTGTTTTTAATAAAGCATGACATATCCCAGCAGAATTAAATCTCTGTGCTTCATCTAGCTAAGATGCGTCACATCTGCTCCGTCAGCATAGAAACTATTTTGGCTTTAAATTTAAAGGCTTTACAGTTTTAATAATGCAGGCTGAAGAGTTATTGGAGCTTTAGTAAAATTTTGATTTTTCATTTGAGGGCAGGCCTGAGAAAAAGTGAAAGTAAGCACTGAACTCATCTTTTTCATTTAATTCACCAGGAAAGCTATTTGCATTCTAAAAGAATTAATAATGTTGAATTCTGTACACAAATTGAGTATTTTAATTAAAAAAAAAAGTTATTTTCTCATTCTGATCTTGGCTATTATATTTTATTCTCTATTTTTATTGCACAGTTCATTTATTACTATTATGATTATTATTATTATTATTATTATTATTACCATTAATAATAAGATTAATAATAATAATAATAATAATAATAATAATAATAATAATTGTCCAGTGGGCCTAATTTAAAAATCTGTAAATATCAAAATTACCTAAATGGATATACTGACTTTAGGAATGAAACTCTTCAAATATTCATAACCAGAGCTGCGATGATGCGAGAAGTGGTAAATTTGATTAGTTTCCAGATTTCTCAGCTGTAAAAGAAAGATTTAGCTGAGAAACCTGAAAACTCTTTAAGCTTTGTGAACTGTGACTCCACTGATGGCATTTAAACATGCTCTTATCCATAATGTCATGCTGTCAGCACTGCAAATCAATGCTGCCACTTCCTATAGAATCAAACTCTTCCCTCCACTGCTAGTGGTGCATACAAATATGTAGTCTCACACAAAGTCTTGGCACTGTCATGATGAATATAAGCCTGCCACGTCTAAATGATAGCAAGTGAAGGCAAGAGAAAGAAGACGAGAAAAGATGGAGTCAAGAAAATGAAAGAAACAAAGAAGCGGGGCGCAGCAGCACTTGTTGCAGCTGAGAGAGTTGCTCAGAATTTTTTGTTCCTTTTTGTCTCTGTAGGATTGGCATTGGATTATCACTATAAAGAATGAGAGAACTTTAGTTAAAACTATGAAAAATATCTTTTTTTATGATGATGATTTAGTTTCCTTGTGTTTTAGATGTGTTTTAGATGTGGGTATGCGTAAGGAATTATACAATTATATAATTGAATTTGGACTTTGTTTGCTGTAGGTCTTGTACACTGATACAACATATTTAACTCCACCTAGTTTCTTGTTTGCCTGACAGAAGATGCAAATGTACCTTATGCTGAATAATGTTTAAATTCTTTTGCAGTTACCTAACTTCTTCAAATGTGATTGGTGAAAAAGCTTTGAAATGTTATAACTCTTTCTTCCTCTTCAGTCACTTGCAAGCTTACCCTACCTAAATAAAATTATTGCGATGATTTGGTGGCAAGTGGCTGTAAGTGCAAGCATTAACAAATCAATCTTTACTGTTGTTAAAACAGGCAGCTGTCAAGTGATCAAGCAACCATAGAGAGTTCCTTAAGTACACTTAGTTAATGGCATGGAAACAGGAAGCAGGTGTGCTAGAGTTCAGGAGCGAAGAAAAGCCCAGGCTGGATTAGGATCCGGAAGGAAAGCAGAGGCTCCTGGATCAGCAATTAAGCTGAATGCGACTATTAATTACATATATACATATTGTTACTCTCACTGACCACTTTATTAAGTACACCTGCTTATTCATGCAATTATCCAGTCAACCAATCATGTGTTAGCACAGCAATGCATAAAATCATGCAGACACAGGTCAAGAGTCAAGAGATTCTGTTAATGTTCACATCATACCTCAGAATGGGGGAAATTGTGATCTCAGTGACTTTGACTATGCCAGATGGGTGGGTTTGAGTATTTGAGACACTGCTGATTTCCTGGGATTTGCACACACGACAGAATTTAGAGTTTACACAGAATGGTGTGAGAAACAAACAACTTCCAGTGAGCAACAGTTCTGCAGGCGGCATTGCCTTGTTGATGAGAGAGGAGAATGGCCAGACTGATTCCAGTTGGCAGCTCGGTTATTGTAACTTAATTAACTAATCTTTACAACTATGGTGAGCAGAAAAGCATCTCAGAACACACAACACAACAAACCTTGAGGAATCTGAAGCTACAATAGCCACAGGCTCACCAAAACAGGACAGTTAAAGATGGAAAAAACATCTGGGGTCTACCTTATGCACCTTATAAACGACATGAAAACATTATAGGATTGCCTCTGAGTTGTGCATGCATATTAAAGATCTGAGCCATTTTATTCTGTTTTTAAGTTACTTCATAGGAGTGTGTCATTTTTGCCAAATTAGTCAAGGCTGTTTAATGCTAAAACTGCCTGAGAAATAGCCCAAAAGAAAATCACCATGTCTATGAACCACTGCCACATTTTTACATCAAAAAACTAAGAAATTACTGTCATTAAACTGTCAGGCTGTCATTCTTTCAATTTACTGCCATGGTACAGTCAATAGACAGTCAATGCCTAAAGACTGTAGCGGTAGAGCTGTGACAATGCTGAGAAAGAGGAGTGAGATAGCGCATTTCTTTGCCTGCAATACAGTCCATATGTTATGTATCTTGCAGATAACATTATTTTTAAGTCACTTCTGACTATAATGTAATAAAAATATTTTAGAACAATACCTCAGTTAAGCATGATGAACTTGTGTGACCCTGGGCATATCCTATAAACCAATTACAGCAAAGAACATTTTGCTATGAGACTCAAACTGGCAGATTAATTTTTATTTTATTTAATTAAAAAAAAAAACGTGTAATGGAAGATGTGAAATTAAGTAATATTTCAGTACTGGTCCATCTGCAGGAGCAGCTATGTCAGGCTCTCCTCAGCCTGCAGAAGTAACAGCTTCAGATTTACGCCAAGATTGCAGAAGCACATGCAGCAGATTGAGCTCACTTTAGGATCCTCATTATCTCCTCCTTCTCCCCTGTGATACTGCTGATGAGCACCCTCACCCTGGTCAGGATGACACCCCAGGACGATTTTGAGACTCACCTCAATATGTTGGAGTGTGTGTGATGATATGCTTGAGTGGTATTTTAACACTGGTAGGATTAAGCATGCGAATTCTAACGGTGGCATCTGTGAGGTTCTTTTTGGTCAGTTGGTCTCTGATATGCCTCTTCTGGCTGGCTGTACTGCACTTTGTACATGGTGCAATTACAAGATCTTCTCACACACACACACACACACACACATACACACTATGAGTATACTATTGTACTGTGAGTACTATGAGTATACTATATACTATATGTGACTATAGTAGGAGGGGAAAGAAATTATTGGGCTTCCAACAAATAAAGGAACTACATGTTTGTGTTATTCTTCAGTTATGGGTTCATAATCTGCTCATATACACTCTATATTTGACATGAATTCGGTAAAATACTGCATGATAAACAAAACACTCTAATCATTTTTAACTGCTTGCTTGTTGGACTGAAATATTTTATTTAGTGTCCATTTTCTGTCCTGCTGACATTATAAACACATTAAACACATTTGTAATGACAACTCATCTCCAACTCATTGAAACATAGAGACCTAGATTGTGCTCCGAGATACAGGTTAATAACAGACTAACAGGTAGAGAGTTAAGGGCATTGAATGAAAATGCCTGATAAGGACAACAGACATTTTCACAAATCATTAAATATTCCAGTATCATTCCTTTTCTGCAACTTGGCTAACCTCTTTCTTCTTCTTCTTCTTATTTATTCATCAACTGACAGCTGTTTATTGGGTTTTTAACGCAAACCATAGACACAGTCTCTACTTTGGTCCATCAATGCTGTCTGGTTTTGGCACAATTTAGTTATTATGAAGTGAAGTCTGAGTGGTTTCTAATGCTATGTCCAGACATGAAAAAGCCATGCCACATCCATGCTAATTTAATGTACTAGAATAAAAGGCCTGACTGGATTTGAAACATTCCCCCTTTCCAAAATGAGCAGGCTGAATACACTGTGATGGCATTATGTGTTCAGCTGAATGTGTAGTCTGAGTCGCCTTACACTGCATTAACATTGCTTTGTGTACTTTTATTGCTATTTGTTTTCATTCCTTATTACATCCATAATGTGATTTGTTTTATATTTCTATAAACAAGTCCATGGCACAGGAATTAGTCTATTAATATAAATGTTCATATTCAACCCAGAGCCATGACCCTGAGCAGGATAAAGTGGTTATTGAAGATGAATGAAAAAATGAATTAATGAATGAAACCCAAACCTTAGACTACCTAAATGGGCTACTCACTGTCAGTAACCACTTTATCTACTTTGTCAGGGTCGTGGTGTATCCGGAGGTTATTCTTTGAATACTGGGTGCCAGGCGGGAATACACTCTGTACGGGACACCAGTCCATTTCAGGGCATCATGCACACACATTCACACACTCATACACACCTCAGGGCATTATGGCTTAGCCAATGCACCTACTGGCATGCTTTTTGGAAGTGTAAGGAAATCAGAGAACCCATAGGAAACCCACACATAGACAGAGAGTACATGCACAGCAACGCCACACAGGCAGTCATACATTGAGTAACTGTTCCACCCTGCAAGAAGTCAGATATGTTTAAAAATACCTTTTGTAAGTGTTGTTTATTTAAGAAAAACAGTGTGTTACATGACTCAATATAGTAGCTCATGTTTAGCCCTAAACTGATTTTACAATTAACATTATGTACAAGTCTTTACAGTTTCCTCACAACACTTCAACATCCATGTTAATGTGAGGAGCACATAATTACAAAAATCCCCAAGTGTATTCAAAAGAAAAAAAAAGAGATTGTGATAAATAGAGATAAATACATCAAAAAAATCCTAAAAGAAAAAAAAAATATCAGCCTCACAAATAAATAATCATAAATACAATTTAAATGATCTTTGGCCAAACTTGGGCCGTGTCTCTATTTGCCTCCCGTAATCCTTAGTGAAGCTGGTCTCAACATTGTTTATGAGGAGCTAGAGCACTTGACATCTTTCGCACTGTCTCGCTTTTCTGGAAGGCATGTGTTTGTGTGGGAAGTAGTGTGTAGGGGTAGATTTGTGTGAGCATGAAAATCAGAGGTAAAGCAAAGAGAAAAAAAATCTATCGAGGCACTTTTTAAGGATGTTTTCATTCCCTTTTTGAGTTTTGTCTTTCTTTAAGCACTGAAAACAAACAAAAAAACCCCTCCTTTGAATTCTAATCAATTTTGTTGCATGGGGAATGGAGACAAACCAGAGCTCACAACAGTATCTTGAGGATGAAAAAAAGCATCAAAACCGAAACAGAAATGACAATATTAAAAGAATATAAGATAGTGGAGTAAATAAATAAACATCTTGCATTTGTGTTCATCATCAAAGTTTGTTTTCTGTGGTGCTTGTGGAGGTGATGTCAGTCTGGCTTTGCGAACGTTCTCCAAAAATCCCTGCAAGAGTTTTGAAACGAGGTCCCCACTCGTTTAGGTAATCATAATCCTCTTCTGTCTCACCATTTAATGATTCTATGGAGCTCAGGCTTTCGGCCACCGATCCCTCACCTTCGTAAGCGTAGGTGGCCAGTGAGTCATAGGGCGGTGCAGAGTTATCACCGTCATGTGCCTGCAGTCTCTGACTGATGAACTGCTGAAGGTCTTCACTGTCCTGTGAGGCGGCTAATGGCTGAGGAAGAGAGGCAGCCTCTGGTATAACATCCCTCCTATAAAGATTGTCCTTGATGGCTTTAGGGTTTCGGAGAGTGCTAATGTCAAAGGCATGTGTGTCTTCCTCGCCTCCACCCTCATCATCATAGTGGATAACGTTGTCTCGGATGTCTTCTTTGGAAGTCATAAGTGTTTCCTTTTTCTTCTGCCGGCGGACTCCCATGTACAGCACCACAATCACTGCGGGGAGACAGACGCATGTAAACACAAATATCCAACAGCCATCTATTTTAAAGGAAATTGAATTTTTTCGACCACAATCAGTGACTGAAAAGGAAAAGAAAAATGACAGAAAATGTCTTTGTTCTATAAAATCAAGGAAGAAGGCTTGCTTTGATTTTCAAGGTTTACAGTAACAATTTCTTGCCTCTTCCTTCATGGGTTAACAGATTGGCAGCATCTTCAATCCTGCAAAGTCTACTCAGGATGTGCAATCTTCATCCATTCTGTCTGACTACTTTAAAGTGCTGCAGAACCTTCTCTTTCCAGCATTCAGACTTACATTTTACTGAGCTATCGGAGAAGAAATAGTGCCCTATGGCTAGAGTCTGGTAAATATAGATATGCATGTTCATGAATGCAGTGTAGTCTGCTCAGTGTGTGTGCAGACTGATGTTTTTTTTTCTTCAGTGTGGGGGAAGAGAAAAGGGGTGTAGCAGTATAGAGTGCCTGTTCAGGATGAAGGCAAATGTTCATAAATTTCATAAAAGCGAAGACTTGCAGAATATTACACTTGTGGGAAGAACATGACACCAGCAAGACCAAAGACATAAAAATAAGCCAGTGGTTTATGCCTTCTCATTTGAAAGATTATGGCTGTGAAACAACAGCCCCCCCAAGTGATACACATCTACATTACAACACTTAATCTCTGTGTGTGTGTGTGTGTGTATGTGTGTTTCTAAGGGGTATTTTTGTATGTGTATTTGGCTCCACATAGGCAAGAGAGCAATGGATAATGCATTTTCCTTGGTCATATAGAGTTTTAACTGTAACTGTCATGGATGCTGCTGCAGAACTGAAAGTGGGTCAGGCTGACAAATAGAGCACCTATAATGGAGGTCGCCCACCACGTCTCTCCCTGCACATTCCTTCTCTTCTCCTGTCCATGTGTGTTTACTCAGTGAGTGATTCAGACTATCACAAGGATATGACTAAAAGAGCCTTCAGGGTCTGTCTCATTCTCACAGGCAGTGAGGCAGTGAGGCAGTGAGGTACGCCGGCTTCCTCCTAACACCTGTGCTGTATTCTCTTATCAACAGTGCACTGGAATCTGGAACAATGTACAAGGATGATGTTCTGTATCATCTTTCAGCTGCTAGGCTTGTGAGATCATGTGCAATATGCCATTGTCTTATCATGTCCCCTAACTATCACCGAATGATAATAGTTTCACCTGTGGATTTGGAACAGTGTAGGCTGCAGCAACACTGGGGAAGGAGAGAAGGGGGTTTGGCCGGATATACGTAACGTGTTGCGTACATGTTACATCATTACAGTGAAAAAAAATAAAAAAAACACTGGAAGCAGCTGCTATCATTCAAATTTAGTGGTCAGAAATGCTTGCAAAAGGAAGTCAGGGCTGTAAATGCTAAGCCCATTATAAAACTGCTTTGAATTCTTGTTTAGTGAAGTAGCCCAGATAAACAACACATTGTTTCTTTTCTTAATTTAATCCCCTGCTCATGTTTTGTGATCGAAGATTTTATCTATTTGGGAAACATGGACAAGAGAAGCTAAGATGCATCAAAGAAAGTGTTTTTTTGGTCTGCTCTGAAATCAGACATCGGGCTATTAAGATTCATATATGAATATAAAACAAGATAAAAGGAAACACATATACTATATGGCCAAAAGTACAGTGTGGGATTTTTTTCATGAAAATTGGAAATAAACATAAGGTTTATAGAACAAGGCTCCTAGTTAAATGTAAGCATTTGTGATAGTTACCGCATTAACTACTTTGCACAAAAGGTCAGATTTTCTTCATTCCTAATCTCTTCTGTTGAAGCATGTTTTCAGACGATACTCCAATGGATTTGATCTAAAGTGGATCATAAGGTTTTGGACAAACTTGTGGAGTCCATGCCAGCTTGAGTGCACACTGTCATTAAAGTAAAAAGGGGACATACCAAATACTAAGAAATACTACTTTTCGCTCAACATTATTGTTGTCAATAATACCATTTGTGATTAAAATTGTTGTATTAAATTAGAAATGAATGCAAAATAGAAGCATTTTCATTAGTGCTCTCAGACTTTTGGACCACGCTGTATGTGAATGTTCCATTTCATATTTAGTCCCCCCCCTTTGCTGTTATGGGAAGGCTTCTACTAGATTTTGGAACGTGGCTGTGGGGATTTGTGCTCATTCAGCGACAAGAGCATTAGTGAAGTTGGGCAAGAAGGCCTGGCTCGCAGTCAGCGTTCCATTTCATGGCAAAAGAGATCAATGCTAAAACATACAAAGACATTCTAGACAATTCTGCATGTCCAACTTTGTGGAATGAGTTTGGGGAAGGTCCACATACTTTTGGCCATAATGTGCATTACAAGATACAACACTTTTTTCAATCTTTAACATGCCGACACTACATTTTCCGACAGACATTTAAATCATCCAATTTGCTAGACGTACAGTAGTGATAGTTGGAATCTGTTGCGATTCACCTATACTCTCTTCAATCATCTCAAGCCCAATGCTTACATTTAAGTGGAAAAAAGTCTGCATGCAGCCCCAGAGTTGATCTGAAATGGATGTAATGTATAACATCTGGCAGATATATCATGAGGAATGAGCAAAGACTGACCAAGCATTTTGGTAGTGTTATGTTAGAGATGTTCTTACCACTGAGAGGATCCAGAAACTGCTTAGAGTATACAAAAGAGTATACTCTTTTTTTTTTTTTTTAGAGTATACTTTAACTGTTATTAAAAAAAAAAAAAAAAAGACCCACTCAGGACAGATTTATTTTCCAAGCTTTTCAACATTAAGCACGTTATATAAATTTGTACAATGCTATTTATTTATTTATTTATTTGTCAACTTTACACCAGTATAACACATTTTTATTAAAACTGTCATCATTTTCCAGTTGACATTATTTATAAGCATAATAACCTTGATAATGGCGGGTTGTTTTTCACAAGATCCCACTTTGAGAACCATGACATTACTTGACTAAGTTTATTATTTTGAGAATGAATGAACACATGTGAAACCTAGCAGACTATCTATCTCCTCCAAAGTTTTTTTTTTTCCTTCAGCATTTTTAATACAATTTATGAAAAATACTCCAACTTACTTTACACCAACTTTAATCTTGTCATCCTCAATTTATGAGTAATTAATTAATATGTAAAAATGTATCATTAGAATGTAATAAGTATGTAATGGCCAATGTTTTTTTTTCTCCTTTGCTATATAGCTAGTCAACTAGCGTGGCTCCAAAAACATAAAGCACCTTATTTTGAGCACAGTGTTCTGTGGATTAATTTGGCTTAAACATGGTTTAGTTTAGTGTCTGTTTCTTTCTGTCAGTTCAATTTGTTCTCTCCTGAAAGTGCACAAGAAGCTATTACAGTTCTCAAGGTTTGAAGATAAAACATGGGGCCTGCTGAGGAAATGGGTAAAACTTGTGGGAAAGCCATGGAAACACGAAAGCTAAAAAAAAAAAAAAAAAAAAAAAGGAAATAAAAAGTGCTGGACTCATTAACCCTCTGACAGTTGTGTCCCATATACCTCTGGAGAGCTGCAGAACAAACTGTTAGGATTATCATCAAACAAATATAACTTTAAATTCTGCATTTTGACATCAGGGGGTGATGCATAAACAATTTTCATGACTCTTAGTATCACCATATTTTGTATTAGCTCTTTACTGTGCAGTGATATCTTTCTGAACTGTCCTCCTTTACCACTTAAGACTGTTCTCCTTTACCACTTAAGACTGTTCTTGATGTTAGGTTTCGCTTTACCAGTGTACTTTATATGCTGCTACATGTTCGATCATGTAATTTGTACTCGGCCTGCTTATCTGTTCATGTGCCATTTGGATTATACTCCTGCTGCTCTGTGTAGTTAGTGTATAATTAATGTCTAGTTGTACATAATTACCCATAATTTCCTGTGCATTTTTCTGTACTGTACTACAGTTTATATCACTTTATACTACATTATACCAGTCATTATACTTTTTTTAATTATTTCACTTATGTATAGGAAGTAAATCCATGTGTTTGTGTTATTAAGTCACAATTATCTGGAATATTTCTGGTCCAGTTAGGGAGAGATGAGTCATTAGCATATCTTGTTGAGAAAGTCCTACCTTCATGATCAACAATTCTACTTAAATCATCATTATAAGCAGACAATAAGGGCTCCCTAGCCCATTCTTTATGCTCAGTGGTTTAGTTTATTACTACTGACCCTAGAGCTTAGATCTTGAGGAGTAATTTAGACTGGGCCATAACTAAGTCCATCTAGCTAATGAGGATTTTTTTTAAATATGAATCTGATTAGGAGAGAAGCCACCATGGATGATATCCTGGTGCCTAATTAATAAGTGCATTCCAATTAACTGAGCTTGGAAAGCACCAGAAGTCTGTTTGTTTTGATCCAGTAAACAAAAAGTCTTCAGGATCAGGTTGGCATATAGATCATGAAGCACAGAACTTTAAGACATCTTATTTTTGAATTAGTGGAACATAGTTTTTAAAATCTGTTTAAGTGCCAAAAATGGGTTCTCTTTACTGTTTTGTAATACTCTTTTCAATCAATAGAAGAGTATACTTGATGCATGCAATATATACATTTTGTTAGATTAGTAACCATGATGCATTCTAAATTTGCACTCCGCCATCTGGCTGCACTAATGATTTTGTCCTCAATTAAAGGAAGCTAATTATTGAGATTGTTGTATCTGTAGCCACTGCAATCAATTTGTTGGATTTATTTCAGTACCCATGTATGGTTCACAACTGCAAAATTTTTCACCAAAAAAACTGAGGTTTTGCAAGCCTAATATTACCATATTCTCTAATGTATAAAATAGTCACATGATTGCACTCCATTCTCACACAGTGTTCTATTTATATATTTCAATTCCATGTTAATTGTGAGATTTGTTTTCATCCCTATTTGGTCACAGCCAGCAGTCCACTCACCTAGCAGTATTACAATGCAAAGCAGAATAGCGATAAGTGCTCCGGTGCTGAGACCCACGGGGAGGAAGATGGCTTCTGCACTGCAGGTCAGCAGGGAACCGTCAGAATCACAGCCACACACACGGATGGTCAGGGTGCCGGTGCTGCTCTGTACTGGGTAACCACTGTCCTCAATCACTACCGGAAGATGGTAGATCTCCTGAGCACGCCGCCAAAAGCCACTGCGAAGGGTTACAATGCCTGCAGTGTTGTCTGGGTGGATATGGATATGGAAAAAAAAAAAGTTATTAAAACAAGTGCCTATCAAAGAGCTGTTTTAGAAAAGCGATTTAATAAAGAATTGGGTAAATGTCAGTGAGTAAAGCCTGGTTTATGCTTCAGAACAGGCTTCAAAAGCTTGTGGAGCATTAGAAAGGCACTTCAAATGGAACCTAGTGCAGCAGATTAGAAAAATCTCTTTCCTATATGCCCACCAACTCAGAGTCTGACCAGTATGAACATCTAAATTAATGAGTTGAAAACTGGCAGGAGTGCATCTGTCAGTCTAACTGCACTGCCCATAGCATGGTGGAGGCATTATACCGTCTAAATTAAGGTGGCTGTAACTACTAAAACAATTTAATTGACCAAGAAATAGAGACATAAACTATATTGTGTCATTTTCTAAATGTTTTCTACATATTTTTGTACTGCTAGTACTGTTGATCACTATGCACTCATATAAAGTGTAATAAGTTTCTCAATTTTTTTTTTTCAGTCAGAGAAATCCTAATTTTTTTTCCAATGAAATTAGTGTTTAGGGATTTAAAAGGACTCTAAACTTACCCACTAACTACATTTTTTGATTGGGTTGTCTATTCAAGATTAAACCAGAAATCAAAAGCCAGGAGTCATGCTCAGTTCAGTGTTTACCATTGGATGCCCATTGTTGGATGCGCAGTTAAGATCCTCCTACTGTTCTAAATGACTATGGACATTCAGAGCTTTCCGAAATGTATTTAAGATTAAAGGATAAACCAGGATTACGGGTGAGGTGGATTGATCTTATTAAAATTCATGTAAATGAATTTCTTACAAAGTAGAAATTTGTGTCCTATCGGAAATACCAAACATTTTCATTTTCACACATTAAGACTGTGACCTTACATTTCAGACACTTCATGCTTTTTTTTTTATTCTGTGCCGCTGAATCACAGAATCACTTACTGAGACTACCCTGTTATTTCTACCTCATCAACACTTGTAGGAATGTACAACTGTAATTTTTTTATAAGGGCTATAACAGCTAGCAAGTTGATGCATAATGGAGATGGCCTTGGTGTTCGAGAAGTGTATCGGCTGCTGGGTTTGCCAGAAGTGTAATCATGAAAATGTATGAGGCTGTGTTTACAAGACAGCAACCTCAACTGGGATCAAGCTGGTTTCTTGGCAGAAATATAATCTACACTTCCAAAATTACCTTTCTCATTTTAAATCATATCAACATGATTTTGTTGTTCATTGACAACACAGAAAACTTCACAACTATAAAACAGGTTATTTACACATAATCAAACACATACTGTATTTACTGCAGACATGAATGGAGAAATGAGTAGCATAGAATCAAGACTGATTGATAGAGAGAGAGAGAGAGACAGAGAGACAGAGAGAGAGAGAGACTCACTTCCAAAATCTTTGATGGTGAAGTTTTTGATCTTCATCTCTTCCTGTTGTGATTTGAAGGAGAAATTGTGTTCTTTCATAGGAATATCTTCATCTTTTGCACTGAAGATCTGAATCACCTATGGATGAAGGAAAGTTTGGTGAAAGTAGATCAGTTATTGTGTGGATATTAAGTAAATTTCTCAAAAATTATTAATTGTGGTGTATCACCAGTATAAAATTTCTTTTTTGGCACCCAACTTAAGTTGATGTCTTAAAGTGGATTATTTTAGATTTGTGTGAAACCAAATTCAAAGTTCAAATACGCAAGATGAAGTCATGCAACTTTATAGCAGCCAAAAGGCATACAGTGTCACTGGAAAGTTTGTGAACCCTTTACAATTGTCTGTATTTCTGCATAAATTAGACCTGAAATGTGATCAGATCTTCATCTATATCCAAAAACTAGATAAAGTGAACCTAATTAAACAAGTGACCCCAAAACATTATAGTTTTACATTTATTTATTGAGAAAAATTATGCAACATAAAATATCTTTGTTGGAAAAAGTATCCAAACCTCTAGGAGTATGAGTTCATTTAAAGGGGTAACTGAAGTCAGGTGTTTCAGTCAAGGGGATAGAAATCAGGTGTGAGAATAGCAGCCCAAGAACATAAACTTGGGTCTTTGCTATCAAAATCTGGTCTTCACCCCACAGGTTTTGTTTCCACAGTTTATGGAAGTGTACAATGCCTTGATTATAGGAGATTCATGAGGACTTCAAAAAATGAGTTATCGAAGGCCATGGCAATTATTAAAAGAAGTCACAAAGAACCCTATGGTAACATCTAAGGACCTACAGGCCACTCTTGCATTGAGTAATGTCAAAGTTCATGAGTCCACCATCAGGCAAACACTGAACAAGAACAGTGGGCATGGCAGGATAGCAAGGAGGAAGCCACAACTCTCCAAAAAGAACACAGCTGCCCATCTCAAGACCAAGTGAATAAGCCAGAAGCCTACTGGAAGAATGTTCTGTGGACAGATGAATCCAAAATAGAACTTTTTTGTTTACAATAAAAAGCATTATGTTTGGCAAAAACCAAACACTGCATTCCAACATAAGAAGTCAAGGTACAGCCCTTAACCCAAAAGACATGTGGTGGAAGGACATAAAAAAGAGCAATTCATGCAAGGAAGTGCACCAACATCACTGTGTTGAAGCAGTTATTTTAAGGAAGAATGGACCCAAATTCCTCCAACCCATTGTGCAGTCTTGATCACCAGTTACCAGAAATATTTGGTTGAAGTTATTGCTGCTCAAAGGGGTCATGCCAGTTACCGAAAGCAAAGGTTAACATACTTTTTCCAACAGTGATAGTGATATCTAAAATATATCCATTTTACAGTGAACAGTGATATCTAAAATATATCCATATCTGTATTTAGATTTAAACCCGGAGTAGATATGGAGTCCCTGGAAGGGATTTTTGTTTTCTTTTTTTTTTAAATTAAATGTGAATCCTACCACTATGCCACCAGAAACACTGACAAACACTGAAAAAAAAATTCCAGAAGAAGAAATGGCAGCACAGGCAGCATGGTCTGTGAATTCTGCGTGTTTTTGTACTTGATATATGTATTTAGTTGGTTCTATCCCCCAAAATATAACCACACTTTTAGCCTAATTTAAACCACCCTGATCAGGCAATTACTACAAATGAGTGAATAAATGTTGAATGAGCAAGCATGTTCATGTTAATATTTGTCCCACAAACTTCATATCTGACTTCTCACTAGTGCCCACTCATGGAACTTTTTTCGTCGAGTCCTACACAATGCTATTCCTGTATTTATATTCATTTAGATCACATTATCTGTTTATTCTGAATAATGTATTCATATTTGTTACTTCCGTACTGTATAGATATTGAGATCAGGTTATTGGTGTGTTTGCATTCACAATAAATGTATATCACTGAGTGTCATTGAAACTACTTTACGTGAGGGTGCTGTATTGTCACTCTCTGTGTCTGTGGCCAGGTAAGCACTGTGTGTTTTCACTTCTATCCATTTCTGAAGGACTGGCCAAAATCTATCTCCACAGGACTGACTACTCATACCTGACACCCTGAGTGATCATAATCTGCCTCATGCAGTAGCAACACATATCTCATGTTTTATACTCTGCTGCTCATGCCTGCTCCAGCACCATCCTGCCCCGCTGTTAACATCACCTGCTGCATCGCTGCTGTGAACACTGCAGGTGCATGTTGAACAAAGCGATTAGCTCTGAGCTAATGCATCACTTAGCCACACGTGACCAGCCCATCATGAACATCCGTCAGCCCATGCTGCTCTACCACCTGATCACTGCCAGGTAGTTCATCATCACAGTGCGCTACACAAATTTGTCAAATACCCAGAAATCCAACCAGCTAGAGCTAATCCCTCATCAGAATCACCAAATGTGAAAAGTTAGACCTTCATAAATGTTTATGCAATTTCATAATATCCCAAAGATGAAAGTTACTTGTGCAAAGTGTTTGTTTTGATTGTTCTTTGTTCTTATTTTACCATTACTCGAAATGCCTTTTTTTCTTATCTTTGAGTGGCTAGTTGCACAAACTAACACAAAAGTTGAATAATACCTGGCATCAATCATACCTACATTGTTTATCTCCTACTATAGCTGTGACGTGCACACATATACACACACACACACACACACACACACGTGTGGCCACAACTGCCCTGCAATTTTAATGAATGCAGTAGTGTGTGAAGTGTGTCATAAATCATCTTAAATGGCTCATTAGTCCAGAATTGTTCTTTGACTTGCATCTTCTCACAGCACCTTGTTGTGCTCTCTTTCTTTTCTATTTTTGAAGCTTTGTTTGTGTGTGCGTGTTTCAGAGAAATAGAAATTGATCCACATATTGCTACATACTCACCTGTCCCACTTTGGCACCTTCACACACATAGGTCTCGTAAGGTATAGCCAACTCTGGAGGAAACTCATTAACATCTAACACATGAATTGTGACTGCGACTTTGCTGGTTAGGACTGGGTTATCTGTGGAAAAAAAAAAAAAAAAAAAAAAAAAAAGGAGAGAAAAAGCACACAGACACTGTGCTGATCATTTGAGCTTTTGTCTTTACATGTCCTGTACAAATTATATTCCTACTCTATTCACTGAGTATTATTATATGATTTTTAGTAAACAGAGGCTGAATTCTTTATATTAATAATATAATTTGCTAAGTATTAGTGCTTAAATAAATGGATGCTTAAATAGATGCTCTGTTTTCAAGCTCTAATGTTTTTTAGAGCTCCAGGATCTGTAAGAAAGACACCTTGAGGATTAGAATTTTGTGTAATACAAATTCTACACTAATACACCTTTAAGTCTTATGGTTTTCCAAGGCTAGAAAGGAATTCATCAACTGTATAATACTGACATCATGTGGTCATATTAAGAAACGCTCAGTGGAGAAGTAGGCTTACGTTTACATCATTTATATAACTTGCAAGAGAAACAGGAAATCATTAAAACACCTTAAGATTTTGGTGATTATAGATTCTTCTGTAACAAATAGAACTTAATGGCAATGGCGTCAACGGGGATGACTCCACTGGCAACAAGTCTAGTACCTCTTGTCACTAATCTGTATGCCTGAAATACCCTTAAAATATACAACAACAGGAAGGACGCTATTGAAAAAAGGTCAGACATTTGACCTTGCTTTGACTTTGATCCTGTTTGTATCAGTTCTAAAAATCAAATCACTTCATCTGTTGGTTACAATAATTCCAAATAAATCAGACAACCTGAACACATAATACCTCCACCACCTAGTGGTGAACCCATTGAACCCATTATTATTTTAATAACAGCACAGAAAGCAATAGGAGCATGCCATTTTCATCCATTATCCAAACCAAGCAATTCAAGTAGTATATCCATGTGCATTAAAAACGATGAAAGAACTGGACACAGTTGGATATTTCTTCAAGATGGAGTAACCTTAGCTAGCTAGCTGTCCATATTCTTAGCTAATAGTACAATTGCCATTACTGTTATCAGTTAGCTGGGACAATTAGACCCACTAAAAACAAACAAACCAAATAATAATAATAATAATAATAATAATAATAATAATAAGATGCATAGAAACATTATAGATATTATACAATTTGTGGGCACATTCAGTACATTTTTATAAATACTCATAAATCATTGAATAATTCAGCTATGAATTATTCAGTAACTAACAGGAAAACTATGTTATTATCTCCTGGCAGTTTAAGGAGTCAAAAGAGCCATTAAATACTATAGACGTAGTCTCATGCTTTCAAATTTTCAACAATTCACATGTACAAATAATTTGTACGAATTAAATTAGTACAAATTTTCCATGAGATCACATTCATTAATACTGTGATTTCATAATCCAGATTATAGTAATCCATTTCTATGCAACACTATTTTTTTTTAAGATGTTCAAGAGACAGAACTATATAGTATTATCTTTAAAATATCTTGAAAGTGAAGTGAAACAACATTCCTCCAGGACTAAGGTGCTACATAAAACAACAAAACATGGCTTTTGATGAGGATGTAACTGTTACATAACTGTTATATAACTATACAACTGTTCAGATTGAGTTACTTCTTAAACTGCCAGGAGATTTGCATTTCTCACACTCATAACTACTATTACTACTATTAGTAGTTACTGAATAATTCATAGCTGTTACTACAAATTTAAGATTAATAACAGAATAAAAAATCAAGCTTTAAAAGGTTGACCGCAGACAATAAAGTCACCCAGGTGATAACATGGCTAGCACATGGACACCCGGGTTAAAGTGAACCCACCAGACCTATAGTGTTAAACGTGATTACTTACAGCCGTGATGCTGTTTGAATTCTGTGTGTGCAGTGCAGTGGGGGCATCAGTGTGGAATGAACTTTTATAGATTTGATCCGTGATATGAGCTTGTGGTGGCTAAAGGGATGGCTTAGAGGAAAAGAGATCTATACTCATCCCCGCTGGGGTCCCATATACAACCAAGACCTTTGGCTGACCTTGATGGAGAAAAGCAATCTTCCTGGCAATATAGAGATGTGTAAAAGTGTAAGTGTGTGTGTGTGTGTTTGTGTGTATGTGTGTGTGTGCACTTATGGGTGTATTAAGGGTTGTGTAGACGTAGCTTCTTTGTGTCAGATCCACCATAGTTTGGAGCCATGCCATTCAAACTAAACTAAATTATAATGGGAAACCTTTCAAAGGTTTCCTGTTCAGCTTATTTGATTGAAATTTTACACTGAATTTAACTACACTAAATTGTTATTTAAGGTCCAGCTGTGTGAAATGATAAGCCCGTCAGCCAAAATGTCTTCTCTGTCTTCTGACTAAATGGAGCTATGGCCTGTGGTGTCTGGTGTGAAGCTGAATGTCAGCACACTGCCAGGAGCCTGCCAGAGATCCAGACAAAGGCTGTCAACATAAAAGGTTATTGGTGCAGTTTGTCACCAGTTTGTCATTTACAGTAGATGTATTACCATTCTCTGATGGCTATGCGTTTTCTTTTTGCTTTAAGTCAGCCTTAAAATATCAATAATTTTTTTGTGAGGGGGGAAACAATAATAATAATTATGCACTGACAGCTATGCAAAATTATGTAACTTGGTTTACGTTTGACTCTTTCAGTCTGCATGTGGACGATAATTTTTTTTTAAGTGTATGATTTGAACTTGCTAGCTATCCGTAACGTGCGATTAGAGGCATGATGCAAGTGCGTAAACTCAACATTGTGCTTGTAATCCAAGAATCACGCTCACAGTCCATAGCAGGGGTCTATAGAAGACTAGAAAACAAGACTTAGAAATGCACAAATACAATAGATGAAACTTCGCAACAACACAGAGAACACGTGGACAACAATCAAAGAAACAACTGGAAGAGATATCAATGAAAAATCAGGAGGTAGAGACAAGACTGAATGAAAACAAAGAACATATGCTACAGTAAGAACACAAGCTTTGCACCATGCTCTGAGAGGATTTGTGACAATATCTAACTGTGATCTATCTGTCCTTTTTAGTTTTATTTTTTTTTTAACCCTAGTAAAGTTGTTACTCTGCGACAAACATGAACAAAATGAATGCTATGAAGAACGTTCTTTTTGGTAAAAAATATGTACCATGTTAGATTTCAAATAGACCACAGAATTTATTTCTATTTCTTTATCCACTAGATGGTGCAGTGCTCTTAAGAGATACAGCTACACATGTACAGCATTGCCCTATCATTATGGGCTGCAGTCCAGCTAAGGCCAGATATTCATTACACTATATAAGGAACTAGTTTGGAATATGAATAGATGGCAGATTTTCTAGATTTTCATAGATTGCTAATATGATATTAGAGATCATTCCTCATTTTACAGGGGGAAAAAGGTTCACAAGCTGACTAGCCTCTAATTAATGTCATGCAGCCAAATGCCCACACGTTTGCTGCATTAACAGAAACAAGCTCTCAAGAGCATGCTTCTCATTACCAGCAACAAGTAGACTATTTTAGGACACAGTGCTGACTCATCGTCTCATATAATACCGTCAGCATTATTATTTCTGATTTCATATCCTCTAATTCTGCAACATCTGGGACTGCACCTGGCTCAAGGGGAGAGAGAGAAGGAGAGAGAGATAAAGAGAAAGAGAGAGAGAGAGATAGAGAGAGAGACAGACAGAGAGAGAGAAATACAGAATCCTTCATGTGTAGGGACATTCATGGATGTTTAAGCATTTGGGTATTTGCTTGCAAGTTTGTAAAGCACACTGAAGTTTGTGATATTGAAATTACCAAATGTTGTAATAATAATAATAATAATAATAATAATAATAATAATGCCAACTCAAAATTACAATTTTATTAATTAGTTTTGTTTATCTTATTAATCTAAAGTAAATCAATTTGCATTTTTAGGTTCGGGAGTTCAGTTGGTGGTATTGGCTCAGTTGGTGGTATTTCCTGTGAGGCCTGGGATTACAATTTAATTCTGTAACGTTCTGTCTCTCACTATCAGTGTCTGCTACAGACTGATAGAGAGAAAAAATACATATTAATAAATGTGAGCTTCTGACACTGAATGAACAAGTCTCACTGCAACAGAGAACCAAAGTTTTACAGACTTGCTTCGTCTCTCAACAACTCTACAAATTAGCATTAGCAAACTGTAATTAGCATATCAGCAGCATGAGCATGAGAGACAGTTAGCAATGCTTGTTACCATGGTGATAAGACCTTAACATTTAATGACCTCACTAGACTATTTCTGGTTAATGAATGTGGAGTGTAGCATTTGTAATTTTGATTGAGTACCATGAGCTTCATGAGGAATGACTTCCATGTCTTCTGAGAGGTCTTGAAGAGTGGATGTCAGTAAAGTGGTAGTAGGCGTTCATGTCTTACTTTATGAAACCATAATTGGTGAAATGGCATTTTAATGTATTTAATGTTGTTAGCCTTAAAACATTATCACAGCTTCTCAAATTAGCACTGTAATTTCTAAAGATGTAACAAGGTTTTAAAAAATTGTTTTGTAATTAACACTTGATAGCTGCCTGGGCAGACCGTCTAGGAGATATTGCCTTGCATAACTAATTAAATTGGAAAATAAAGCTTTAATCATTTAACAGGTCATAGAAAGGAACTGAATCTGTTGTTAAATTTATAAGGTCAAAGCAACAAGACAGACACTTAAACAATGAAACCCATTCAGGGGAGACATAGTATTTCAGCTCGTCATTAATTACTTTGAGACCACTTGTGGAAAGTTGAAGCATACTTACTAACTTTGGTTGCCACAACAGAAATGTTGTGTTGGACTCTGCTCTCCCTGTCCAGAAGCTCGTTAGTGGAGATGGTTCCTATTACAGGATCAATGTCAAAGAAGCTATCCAGGTCACTTTTCCAGTCAATAGAATACCTATAGGGATAGAATAAAAACTTAAATTACTAAAAGTGGGTTCTATAGGATTCACATTATTGAGAAACATAAATGTTGTGTAATTTCTGACCATAATTTCCAGCTTAAGCATTAAAAAAAGACTCCTTGTCCATTAATTTTGCCAAAAAACTATGGCTGAGAGATGAATTATTATGTTACATAGTAATTTGTAAAACAGTTCCGGTCCACTAATTTGATTGGACAAGCAGCATTCCAAGAGTTCTTATATTTATTATAACCACACTGGGATGATTCAGTGTTTGTATCACTCAGCTTGTCTGTGATCGTCATGCAAAATTCCAATTCTAATAGCAGTCCCACTGAAACCGTCACTACAGTAGAGTTAGTGACATCTTCAGTGGACATGGCAAACAATACATTTTTCATCAATATAACTTCAGACATAAAATATAAAAGCTCTGAAGTTTTAAAAATATAAAAGCTTGTTAGACGAATATGAAAAGAAAGAAGAGAAGCCAATTTCACCAAATGCACTTTTTTTGTAAATCAGGAATTTATAAATCATTATGAGCTAGCTAGCCATCTAGCTGACAGGCTATCAGTGAGTGTGGCTTCTTCAGGATCTATTTCCATTCGTGTAGCAACAATAAATTATTTGTCCATGTTGTGTCCAAAATGTCACATACTTCATATTAATTTCTTATTTATAAAACTGCACTGGCAATCGTGCTGTTATACTGAATCTCAGCATGGCTGGGATTACCTGCAGTGCTCAGCCTGTGGCCTTGTCCCTACAGCCGAACCACAGCCATGCCAGTATTCAGTATAACTGCACTATGGCTTGTGTGATATTGCTTAAATGAATAACAACAAGCTCTAGGAACCACTAGGGTAGTTTCCTTCAGTTTTAGTGGAGTTTTTCTACTTGACTAAGAAACAAGCAAAGTCATCACCTCAGGTCTGTGAACTCATGTGTGTAGCCTATAAAAGACACACGTTATGTGATGCTCATCCTCTTTCCTATTCTTGTCCATTAAGTGGATTCATGATGCTGAGTATAGTGTTCTAATCCATTGGCTTTTATTCTAATCTTGTTATCGTTAAATCTGCACCATCATATAGAGTGCTCTGGTACAGGCAGTTCTACTATTTGACTTTTTGATGTTCTTGTCAGGACATATTGCATGTTTTGGAGTTTGGCATATAGCAGCATAGATGCTGTGTGGCTAGAATGTTATTATTTGCAACTCCACTAGTGAAATTAGGTATGTTGCACCAAGTACTGTTTTCAGTGTCAGCTAAATGCTCTGCACCTGTCAGCCTTATTAAAACGATAGGTGTCACTAGTCGCAAGCAAGCCCCCTGAGATATTGGTCCAGAGCACGTTTTTTTTCTCTGCAATGAAGGGAATTATAAAAGATGCTTCCCAAGGCTGGATGAAGGCATAAAAAACTCGATGCAAGGTGGGAAAATGAGTCTTGACATCAGAGTATTAATGTAGAAATGAAACCTAGAAAGGAAATCTGTGTGACCCCAGCATACTGGACAGCCACTCTTGTGTTTACACCTTCAAAACAATGATCCTACAATAGAACCTATATTTGGTGCAAAGTAGTTTAGGCAGCTTGCTATATAAACCAATGGAAGATGTAAAGCAGGTATAAAGTGGCTTTTGTTTTTTGCATACACTAGGGACCAGAGTTCAAATGTCACACAGTGGCCAGCATATTGATTTACATTTACGGCATTTGGCAGGTGCCCTTACCCAGAGTGACTTACATTTTATCTCATTTAGACAACTGAGCAGTTGAGGGTTAAGGGCCTTGCTCAAGGGACCAGCAGTGGCAGCTTGGCAGTGCTGGGATTTGACGGTGGGGTTGATGGTGCAGAATCCTATCAGTCAATGTGCTCAGGCCAGCCTTTATACAGTGAGAGGTCTCAATCAATATGTGGATGTGACTGCTAGTTAACATGTCACTGACCAGCTTTTTGCATACTTTGGGAAACACCATAAGTGGGCTCCACTGTCTAAACACAGGTTAGCCCAGTGGGTAAAAGAAGTGATTGCAAAACATACTGGAACACAGCTCAAGAGGCTCCTTTTTACATTAAATGGCAATCATTATGAGTAACATTTAACTCCAGCATGGCACTAAAAGGACTGTCTCTTGTGAACCTCACTCTTATATGAATACAGTATTAAACCCCTGGGCAATTCTTATCCTCGGTAGAGTGCAATATCTGCCCCTTAGATAATTCTCACCCTCAATAGATTGGAGTATCAGGATGTTGAGAGGTTTATATCTTCAACAAAACAGTGTCAGCATATGAGTGATTTTCATCCTCAATAGGAAGCAATATTAACCCTTCTAGTCATGATCAGTCTCAATAAAGTATGGTATATTCATGAGTGCTCTCTCTTATTCTCTGGCAAGGTGTGCCATCAGGACATTTTATGAACCCTTGTGACACCCTTGATATGTGGCCTTCATCTAGAACAAAAGGTATGTAACAGTGGTTCTATGAAATTGGAATCAAATGGCAGATAAAACATTTAAATGAAAGTCCTTAACTGTAGCTTTTGGTTTCACAGAATAGGTGACCAAGCTCTAATAGCAACATTAATATGGATATATTAAAAACCTTTTAACAGAATTCAGAAGAAAGTTTTAACTTATCCAAGTTTCAGTTATTTAACATAAATGTCTCTTTTGCATAGCTGTGCTGCTGAATCTGTCCAAAACGACATGTATAATTGTAAATCATTAGCATAGAAGTGAAGCACAACATTTTGCTTGCCGATTACATGTCCAATTAATAGGGAACAATACGTTGTGAATTGGATTGTTTAGAAGGTTTTCTCAAAACATAAAGCATGTCTGTATGGTGTTCATCCTTGCTTTAAAAGATATATACTACATGTAAGCCACAAGGAGCTAAAATGTGAAATCTGCCCACGATGCACATGATCCTCATGAGATGGAGACTTTCACAGAGAATCTGCATTAAAATGAGAAAATCCTTCCTATGAATATGTTCAATTTTGTTCAAAATTCCTAGCTGAAGTAGAAAAAGGGTCGAAGAGTGTTGAGGTTAGCAAAGGATACTTTTGCTATTTTCCTCTTTCAAGCAATATGTGCTTCCCATATAGAGTGCTAAGGCATAACTTTAAAAGCTGCTCCATACACAGAGGTGCATTCAGCACCATTGTCTAGTGGTGAGTGAGTGCAGCACCAGAGAACAATGCTAACAGTTTCTAAATAATTCAACATTTTAAAAAAGTAAATGTATATATTGAGGCAACTCCTAGTGCAGGAGATATTTGTTTGGCCATCAGAGCATTAGAGCCATCACACAGCACTTATATTGTGGTCACGACTAAAGGAAGAAAAAAAAAATTCTATTAACCTGGAGTGCAGAAATAAAGGAATGGGGAAAAAGAGCAGTGTAGTGACCTACAAAGAAATACAGATGGGTGAGAGATTAAATGAAAAACTGTTGGCTCTGTTGGACTATGGGGTTATTTTCTTGGCATGGTTTGGATCCACTTGTCCCATTAGAGAGAAGAGACACTACAAATCAATACAATATTCTTCTATCTAATCATTTTTATCCTACATTCAGATGGGTGTGGTCTCTTCCAGTATAGCAATGTCTCCATTCAGAGGGCACAAGGGTTCACTGAATGATTTAATGAGGATGAAAATAATTTAACTTATATGCTATGGCCTTCCCAGTCACTAGATCTCAACTCAGTTGAACACCTGTGGGAGATTATGGAGTGACATGTTAGACAGTGCTCTCCATTAAAATACCAACTAAGGGAAGAATGGTGTTGATCCCTTCAGTACAGTTCAAGAGTCTGTGCCAAGTACACTGAAGATGCTCTGGCAGCTCGTGGAGGCCCATCGCATTACTAAGTGTTTTACATTCCTACATGAGTTTCCAGATACATACCTGACCGGGCTACTTCCTGCATCCAAATCCTGAGCGGTCACTGCTCCAATAATGGTGCCTGCTGGTGTGTCCTCATAAACATCCATTGTGTAGGATGGTTTACTGAAGACAGGAGGCTCATCCACATCCAGAACATTAATCTTGACAGTTGCTGTGTCTTTAAATGGACCAAAACTGTGAAACCGTGGGTCTAAGTGTGCATTTGATGCCTCCACTGTAAAGGTATAGGCCTTCTTTGTCTCATAGTCCAGAGGCTATGGAAGGAAGGAAACAAATTAATAAATAATCTAGAATATAACTCATATAATAAATGCTGGAGAATCTTTGCTCCTTCTGTGCTTAATCAATGTACTAAGTACATATCTAAGTTCTGTTCTCAGTATCAAGCCACAGAGTTCCTGCCAGCATACTGTATATTTTTTCTTCAATTCATTCTAATAGTAAATTTTATTTTACACCTCTGTCTCTCTTTCTATCTGTATATATACTGTATATATATAAACAATACGAGATCATTTTAGGACTTTGGTGAAACTATTGAAGGAAAGTATTACTTTTAATACTGCTTGTCAATTGGGCTGCATTTGTCAATCAGATCTGGCAACTTTGGTCACAGCATATACATCAGGAACAATCATCAGTTTCCTCACGGCTAACAGAGAAATTCAATGCATTAAAAAAGACAATTCTCAACATGTTTTGGAAACTGCAGATGATCACAAGAAAAATGGAAGGCACTTTAATTAACAGTTTTATATGACGTAGCCTCCTTATTCTGTAAGCAACATTTCATTAAAACCACTTAGTAATTGAATGATATGTTAGCCATTTAAATGCCTTCCACACTGTTTACCTGTTCTGTCATGAAAGTTGTTATTTAATGACAATTTAACTGAATTTATTTATTAACACATGTTTTGTTACTGAACTTGCATTTCCATTTTAGTCCCAGTCCTTTCGACACCACTTCACAGTTCAGCTCCACTTCAGTTCACACAGAGTGCATTTAGTTAGCATGATGAGCTACAGCAGTTGTAAATTAAAAAAAAAAAAGTTAATCTGTTTTTTCTTTCAGCTGTACTGCAGCATTTGTAGGCTGTGCCAACCTTTTTTTGTTGTTATTTTCAGTGCAAAAAAATTAGCTTGGGATGTATTAATTTCAGATTTCTCCCATTCATTCATTATTCACAGTCAATTGTTGCTAACTGGGTTCCCAATTAGATGCAGCAAAAACAAGTGCACTTGAAAATCACCCAAGTCGCTGATTTACCAGTGAGGTTAAAGAAATTGCACTGACCAAGTCCACATTGAAAAATGTTAGGAAACATATTCCTATTTGCATTTTTCTAAAAGGATTGCCTTATTATGTTGTTATCAAATATTTCACAACAATGAATCAATGTTCATCAATGTTAATCAGGTAAAATAATCCATAGTTTTGCATCTGAATTTGTATCTTAAATAAAACCAATACACTTTTAGTTGATAGAATAAGAATTTAGGAAACAAAAAAAGATAATGACTCTTAGACATCCAGTGGAGTGGGTCATATCTTTGGCTACAAGGAGATATAAGCGAACTTGTGATGTCCAAGGTCACCCTGAGAATATAGAGTTTCTTGACATCAATTTCTCTATTTCTCTGAACCTTCTTTGGTTGTGAACAGACGTGTTTGAGAAATCCCCCAGCAATTATCACAAAGTTCAAAGAAGCCTACACACACACACACACACACACACACACACACACACACACACACACAGGTCAGGTCCATAAGTATTTGGACAGTGACAGAATGTTCGTAATTTTGCCTCTGTACACCACCACAATCGATCTGAAGTAAGGCAATCAAGATGTGATTGAAGTGTAGACTTTCAGCTTTAATTCAAGTGGTTTAACAAAAATATTGTATTAACCATTTAGGAATTACAACCATTTTTTTACAAAGTCCATCTATTTTCACAGGTTCAAAAGTAATTGGACAAACTAACAATCATAAACATTAGGATTATTTTTAATACTTGGATGCAAATGCTCTGCAGTCGATGACTGGAAAAGTCTGGACCCCATGGACATCACCGAATGCTAAGTTTCCACCACTGACATGCTTTTGCCAGGCTTTTACTGCAGCTGCTTTTAGTTGCTGCTTGTTGGTAGGTCTTTCTTCCTTCAGTTTTGTCTTCAGTAACTTAAAAGCATGCTCAATTAGGTTGAGGTCACGTGACTGACTCAGCCATTTAAGAAAATTCCATTTCTTTGCATTAAGAAGCTCTTGGGTTGCTTTCGCTGTACATTTTGGGTCATTATCCATCTGTACTGTGAAGCGCTGTCCTATCAATTTTGTAGCATTTGACTGAATCTGAGCAGAACGTTTAGCTCTATACACTTCAGAATTCATCCTTCTACTTCTATCAGCAGTCACATCATCAATAAACACCAGTGACCCAGTTCCGTTTGCCTCCTTTCTTTTCCTCCTCCATATTCTTCTCTTCCCATCATTCTGGTACAAGTTAATCTTGCATCAGAACTGGTCAAGCATTTTTAGAGGTTTTTCAGCAAAGTCTAATCTGGTCTTTCTGTTCTTGAATGTTACCAGTGGTTTGCATCTTGAGATAAACCGTCTGTATTTACATTCATAAAGGCGGCTCTTGATTGTAGACGTTGACAATGATACATCTACCTCCTCCAGGGTGTGCCTGACTTTGGCTAGCTTTTGTGAATGGGTTTTTCTTCGCCAAGGAAAGAATTCTGCAATCATCCGCTTTAGTTCCGTGGTCTTCCAGACCTTTTGCTGTTGCTGAGCTCGCCAGTGCATTCCTTCTTTTTTGAAAAAGAACTGATTCCTGCTATCTCTCTGATAGGTCTGTTTTGTTTTTTTCAGCCTAATGCTGACCTCCTTCACTTGCATTAACACCGCTTTGGACCGCATAGTGAGAGTTCCCATTAACAACTAGCAAATGCAAATTCAACACTTGGAATCAACTCCAGACCTTTTATCTCCTTAATTTGTCATGAAGTAATGAGGAAACAGGCCACACCTGGCCACGAAACTGCTTATCAGTCAATTGTCCAATTACTTCTGAGCCTGTGATAATGGAGGGACTCTGTAAAAATGGCTGTAATTCCTAAACGGTTAATGCAACAATTTTGTTAAACCCCTTGAATTAAAGCTGAACATCTACACTTCAATCACTTCTTGATTTCTTCATTTCAAATCCATTGTCATGGTATGCAGAGCCAAAATGACAAAAATTGTGTCGCTGTCCAAATATTTATGGACCTGACTGTGTATACTGTATATATACAGTGAGGTACAAAGGTCAGATACCACTAGTGAAAATGCTTCTATTTTGCTTTTTTTTAAATTTTATTTAGAAATTTTAATATTTTGATAATTTAATTGAATTTTATTATCAGCAATAACCTTATTATTGAGTTATTATTTCTATGAATGTCAGAATTTCGTAGTATTTGGTATTTCCCCCTTTTGCTACAATGACAGCACATTTGAGTTGGCATTGACTCCACTAGTTTGTAAAATCTGATTATTCACGATATATTAAATGCATTGGACTGTCATCTAAAACAAGCTTTAATGGAATGGATAAAAAAAAAGAAAAACTTGACATTTTGTGCAAAGCAATTAACATGGTCAATGTCACAAATTTGCATACATTTAAATAGGGACCTAGAAATAGTGCAGAATCTTGAATATTAAATATTCTAAATATAGAACATTTATTTTCTTTGTTTTAAATATTTCAAAACATTAAAACCTTCTGTTTATTAAAAAAAAAAAAAATCTCAGATTTCCAATGCGGTTTCAGACTTATATGTGTGTGTGGGTGTGTGTGTGACAAAATGATTAATTGTTAATTAATGCTATACTCTGCTAAACCTAAATCTAACCCTAACCTTCTGTAACCAAAAGGAAACACACTGGCTCTTTTTTTTTTTTTTTTTTTAATAAAAGCTGCAGTTTTTGCAAAAAAGCAATTTACCTCATGGGGATCAGCCACATGTCAACAAAAGGTGTTGTGGAGATATAAAAACATACTCAGACTTTTATCTTGGCTAAAGCAGCAGTTGTGTGTGTATGTGTGTGTCTGTGTGTGTGCGTGTATGTGTGTGTGCGCTTTGTCATTGAAATTTAAAGTTTGGAATGAGTTTCAAGGTCTCCATTTAAAGTTTACGAACAACTTTACCTCCTAACAGAGAGGAATATGCCTTATCGTTAAAATTTAAAGCTGAGAATTGTCCGTGAATGTGCTGATAATCAGGTTTTCAAAGTAAGAACTACAGTTGGAACTGTTAGACTGTACACTGGCTTGTCCACTTGTTAAATTTAGAATGTGCTGCAATATCACGCCATTCGTCATGCTCCTTGGCAGTGTGCTAAAAACTGCTCAATCAGTATGTTTTGACTAAAGCGATATGGCAGTCCAGAATGAATATTCCCTCATTTATCAGATGAATTAGATTCCAATAAGCCAGGACATTTTTCTGGACTGGTGATGGGGTGCCTTAAGAAGAAATTGGGAAATCAATATGCTGTGGTGATGATGGTGGGAAGGGAGGGAGGAAAATCCTCCATTCAGCTTATGTCCACTCTTCAGCAGTAGACATGAAAGCTGATTAAATGTCAGAAGACTCTGTCGAGTTATCGAGGGTTGTGAGGGCTAGCCAACAAGAGTGTCAAGTGCATCACTGCCCTTTTAGCATGTGCTACTGCCTGCATCACAGCAATAACCCCAGTTAATTATTTTGCAGAGAGATATGTAGATATGTAGATAGAGAGTGTGGGAGAGAGAGAAAGAGAGAGAGAGAGAGGGAGAATGCCATGATAGTGAGCTGATGGATGAAATTTTGAAGGTAATTGGGGCACCTGAGGGCCAGAAGCAGTGAGATGTTGGTGCCTGTTTTCAGGCGTAATGAGGCTTTATTCTGTGCAAAATGCCTAATGTGTTATGGACAAAAATTGCATTCAAGCCTTAACTTGAAATTTAAGCACGATGAACATGGCAACATACAAAGGGCACTTCTCCCCATCATACGTATGCATTTGGAGGAAAGTCAGCTAAAAAAAGGTGGGAAAATGGAAAGTCTAGCTAATTACATATTTAGTTCGATGGATGATTAGAAGTGGCCAGGTTTGTGCGTAATTTTGTCATGCATATCATCATCATAGCACGTGATTAACATATAAATCATTTAACAAGGAAATACAAAACATTACACAAGACTAACTTTTGTTTATCAAAGCCACGGCCAATCACAGGAAAAATAAAGTACAGTTTAACTGCTAATTTTTATAGTCAAAGTAACCTTTTTATTCTGTACATCATTTCATTAAAGCCAATTAGTATGCCATCCACACTGCTTACCTGTACTGGCGGGAGAATCTTTCTGTAATAAAAACTTCATTTATTAGCACATTATCTTCCTTATTAAACTTCTATGTTCTCTTTAATGCCAGGCTTTTTGACAGTTCCGAAGTTGATCATTTCGACTTTTAAACAACACCTTGAGCTTCACAGTATTTAGTAGGCAGTTTGCATCTAGTGCATTAGAGAATTGGATGTTGATTTCAGATGAACTGCAAGCACATGAAATTGTTTGTGTTTGGTACTGTGCCTCCTTATATATGTACACATCTAGCAATGAATGCCTTTTTATAAACTTGTGTAATTATTATCAAGAAAAATGCAATTTTTTTGACTGTTTCTATAATATGCCCTTGTTATCATAAATAATTAGATAAATTGGAGTCTCATCAATGTAATGCAGACTAGTGAAGTAAATAATCTTTTGGAATCCTACCCTTTGAGTGTCTCACACACTATACATACTGGGAATAATACAATGTAATGAATAACATTACACTAAATGATTGATTCATATTTGCCCTTTCAAATCTTATTTATGTATTTATGTAGTTAAAAATGGGAGAGAGAGAGAGAGAGAGAGAGAAATTGCTCAAACTTTACCAAAGCGTGGCACTTTGAATTCAGGACTTCACATTCAAAACGTCTTTGATATGATAATGTGATCTCTCTTTGCACCCGATATAGAAGCCAGCAAAGAAATTCACCAGATCTTGACCCATCCCATCAACACCAGCTGTAGAATTTGAATAATTGTGCATCTAAAGCCTGAATCAAAGAATCATTTTGGCATAAGTACATATGTGATTATTGCTAAATAAGCAATCTTTTGGTCCTGCCTACTGATACGAATATGAGATTATCATTTACTTTATGATAACAATACAGTATATCAGTTTAATTTCTTTAATCCTATCAGAACTGCAATCCCCAGGCTGCCAATGTGGATCATTTACTTCCATCAACAACCCACTGTGTAAATCTGCTAAATTTCAGAGTATTCTGCTCTTTCATTCAGTGCATTACTCTAATGTTTTTGTATAGATCAATTTGTGCTCAACATCTAACAAAGAGATGGTCTACATTTCCAAATATTTTTATCACATTTTATGCACTGGTATTGCCTATTATAGCGCATGTGAGGGTTTATTGATTATATATATATATATATATATATAATTTGCTGTACTGAATATGTAACTACATAGAGGAGAGCTTGTACAACTGTATCTTTTTTTTGTTTGGTTTACTCAAGTTACTCAACAATGATTTACAGATTTCCTACATGAAAACATCAATGTTAAACCATCATGCATTCATTTTCTGGTGTGTGTGTGATATAGGTTTGAGGGTAGCTTAGAAAATATTAAATAATTACATACTTACAGTAGATCATTGGATATCCATTACACACATGCAGAGACATGCATACAGAGCAATCATCTATTTATAGACGTTTTTGTTGTTTTCTTGTTATAGCATAGTAACCATGATTACTATGGTATGGTATATGGTTACTATCATTTAACCATAATTCTATGATTTCTTTTAAAGGATAACATATTTAGAAAATCTGCACCAATTGCAATTCTGTGTAGGAATTAGTATGTGTGTCTTGTCTATCTCATGCTGCTACTTTTTGTTACTCATAACAGTTTGAGACCCTCTGAAGAAAGATTTTATTCTAACAGGTGTTACAGTTGTACCACAGGTCATACCCATGGTTTTTCACAATCTTGAAAATAGAGGGAGATGCGTGAAATGTAAGGGAGGAAAATTACCACACTGTGCTGTACTTGGAATTAATTACATCTGTTACAGATGTATACTTGTTTACTTGTTGTGTACATGCTTTGAGCCCTATGACTACCCATGTCCACCTGCTGTGATAAATAACATAACTGAATTCATTTTCTGATGTCGCTCTCACTGTTGCTGTTCAGAAATTCATCCATTTGTGGTCAGTGTCTATAGCAGGGTGTATTCATCAAGTATTACACTTCATCTTGTAATAATGCATCTTTAGTCACTGCATGTGTTATTATAAAATTGTAATGGGTAGGGTTAAATGAAAACTTGTTTTTGTCATCTACTTGCCAAAGCATGTCTATTAGTCTTTTTTTGTGGTGTAGCTCCTGGTTTGTTTGGCTGTTTCCTTTACAAGACTGCTCACACTGTGGAGACCCATCTGCTTCTCCCTGGTGTTTTCCTCTTTTGGAAACCAAAAAAAGGATGCTGCATTTTTAATATGGCCTGGATTTGTTTGTGATGAGTGCACTATTACAATAGCTCAAATGCATTTTGGTCCTTCTTTTTTTTTCCTTTCTTTTCTTTCTTCTTACTTTCTCTCTAGAGTGAATGAACAGACGGATTAAAAACAAGGACAAGAATGCAGTAAGTGGAAGCACACTCAGCTTCCTATGGAGGTCCCCAGGGCATCACTGGCACCTTTGTTGCAGTATTGCGTGTGGGCAGCATGTGCTTGTGTCTGCTATATCAAACACATGGGACAATTGCGATGGGAAGCTCATGCTCATGTTGAAGCTTTTCTTAGATTTTGAAGCAGAAACCAAGTGTGTGCTTTTCATTGTTGGACTAGTGAAATGTCATTTATTAAAATGCATTAGTATGCTATAATGAATAACAATTCAAGAGAAACAACACCCTGAAACACATTTAACATCGTTATATTATATTTGTGATGAGTTTATGACATTCAATGTCATATTAATGAGAAATCCAATGTAGAAGTAGCGGAGACAGCAAACATAGGACTCAAAATTCCAGATTGCAGTGCTGCTATACAACGAGTTACAGTATGGCAGAGACATGGCTCAGCTAATTATTGATCTATGAGATGTCAAGTATGATGGTGCTCATGGTGGTATTAGCAAAAGTTGAAGCTTTGGAGCCTGATCTGTTTGAGCAGAGTGACATATGAGAAGGTGAGAGAGCTGGATGGAGGACTAAAGTGCTGCTGCATTGCTCTCTAGGTAGAAATGCATCAAGGGCTAAATCCCACTGGCTCCACTAGCAGCTGGTAGTTGAATGGCATTGTGGGTAATGCCAATGAAAGAAACTAAAAAAAAAAAAAAAAAAATTAGTAACTTAAAAAAAAAATACACATCATTAAAGATCACATGTTAATTATATAATTCCTTTAATCCTAATATATATATATATATATATATATAGTTCCATCCCACTGCAGGCTATAGGAAATTACCATGCCTGAATGGGGAGTGAAATAGGAAGAAAGAACAAAGAAGCTCAACATTAGATGACTTTCTTTAGTCTGACAATGCTGTGCTGATGCCTACGGTTATGCAAAAATATCTTCAGTTGTACTTTGTTTTGAATAAAGGAAGTGAACGGTGTGTTTATTCCTCTATATAGAAGGGTTCACATAAGCATAGCGTCTGTCACCCTAAATCAGCAGAGCACACAATACACTGACTTTAATAAGGGGGTAAATTATGGTGTTGTTTCTTGTCTGAAACAGTAGTGTATATGGTGCTACCTTATTACAGCAACAGTTGTACTAAATAGAGCTAAATACACAATTGTGCTTTCAAAAAAATGTGTTAAATAGTGATTTAGCTACTTGGTTGAGCAGTCAAATGTGTAATTACTCCTCCACTGTCACATGTGCCAAAACATGCACAGACACACACTTTCATTGTTCAAGGTTTTATCACTTTGAGACTTAAAATATCTCCTTTCAAAAACTATGCCCTGATATTCCATTTTGCACCTACACTCCCTGCTGTTCTTTTAACATATTCAGAGTAAAATATCAGAGTGTAATCTCACACTTTCTCTCATTGTTTTGCGTAAATATTAGTCTGCTTCCTCTGTGCTCAATTTCTAAGCACAAATCTCTTACTCGTGCCTTGTTCAAACTAATAGCCTCTTGTTGCTGTGCAATAAGTATAAAATCATGCTTGTTTTTTCTTTCAGGCTTTATGTATTTTCTACTTCAAACTCAAGGGGGGTCAATTTTGGTGAGATTTTCAATTTTGGTCAAATAACGGTGAGGTTCAATTTTAAATATAGAAAAAGTTGTTACTGCTGGTAAATATTTGTCCAAAAGTGGCAGCTCCCAAAACCTATCTATAGGTGGCATTGTTCACTCCTGAATTAATTCTAGAAATCAGCATTATACACAAAATAGCACTGAAGATCCTAACAGAACAACATAACCAGTGATGTGTGATTCACACCACCTCATTTCCTCTTTTTAATTATGCTCCTAGCTGTCACAACCATTTCTTGGGGTGCTTGAGCCCATCATGATGTCGTTCAATCATCTCACATGCACTAAAGGCTGTAACTCATCAAGACCAGGAGAGCTGTTAGCAGTTAACATGCTCTCTAGAGATTTACAGTTCAAACAGGAAATTAATGACATTTTTAATGGAAGAATGGAATGGCTCACAGTAGCTGTGACATGGAGAGAGCTCAAATGATGGCTCAAATGATGGCCATTAGTATAAGAGGGTTATTTGCCCACCGCTGACTTTGAAAAGTGAAATTAGAGTTTGAGAGAGTTTTAAAGGTTGGACAAGATATGATAGATTATATTGTCTGTGTTCGGTGTGCTGGCCTGCAAACTTCTCCACTGTGCTCCATTCCAAACTCTACCTTTCATTTAGACTGATTTTAATTGGAGTTAATTGAGGTTTTAAACCTAATGCTAAAGAACAAAACAATCTGGGTTTGCTAGCACACACACACACACACACACACACAGAGCTAGACTTGCATCTTATTCATTACTTGTACTAACCAGTGGGAGGAAAGAGTGATTCATTTCTGTTGACTAATCATCGTCTGACCCACTTTTGGGGATTTTGGGAATATTGTAGTGTTGGCCTACGGAGCACAATGCTGCTTAGTCTGCACTACATTGTTCCTGCAGCATTTCCATTACACTCTTTTGCTGAACATTGCTTAGATATAGGTGGTAATGGTGAGCTCCAAGGTCCCTGGCTCAATCCTGAGTCTATGAGAACTTTCATGTGTTCTCTCTCTGCCTGCATGGGTTACTTCAGGGTCCTCCGGTTTTCTCATACCTCCCAAAAACATGTCATTAAGTTGTTTTTTTTATATGGCACAAAAGTCATTAAAAAATGGACTGGCTACTCTAAATTGCCCAAATGTGTGTGTCCATGTTTCTGGATGGACTGGCTTCCCATATGGGGTATTCCTGTCTCATGCCAAGTGTTCCTAGGGTATGCTCCTGATCACTGTGACCCTGACCAGGATAAAGCAGTTACTGAAAATGAGTGAATAAACATATAGACATACAGTTTTATGTACCACTACACATATCGGTTTCTAAATGGGTTTTGTGGCTGTGAGCCAGCCATACATGATACTATTAAACCGATCTATTCCCCACAGCCCAGTGCTTTTTAATTACACATCAGACATGCTTGCCATGCTTCCACTGAAAAACTAACCACATATATACAACAGTCAGAGCAACAGAACGAGTAAGCTGAGAAGAATGTTCACTAAAATCCCATAATGGACATGCAACACAGCATTTTTTGATAAGTACAGTATCAAAAGTCTGTTCATCTTAACACAAAGCTGTTCATAACACAAAGCTGTTCATCTTTTGTACATTATGCCAGCTAGTACATCTGTCTTATGCTCTGTTCTGTACAGACAAGAAGTACAATATACTTTGCTGTGAATTCACACCTGAGAATGCATGTGTGTGTGTGTGTGTGTGTGTGTGTGTGCGTGTGTAAACTGTCTTACTTATTGCCTTTTGTCGTGTCCCATACTGTTATGCTTTTTGCAATTTATGCAAAAAAATTGTGCAATTTATGTATTCAGTCAGTATGTAGTCACTACTATGTCGTCATTATGCATTGCTTTGTATTGTTTTTGTCCTAATCTTTAATTGTTTCAATTTCTAAGTCACATTCATTCATCAGTGTCAGTCACTTGCACGTCTGGGTCACATTTAAAAGGAAGCTGAATGACACTCAGCGTCTTTTGAAGTCCAATTGCATGGCTCCTGCCTCCTAGTTAATCTCCATTCTGTTGTAAAATCTAATGAAAATTTTCAGACTTTATAGTTTAGATGGCAGGCTTACTATATATGGATTTATAAATGAATAACGTCTACACACACACATACCTCTCTTACCTGTTCGTGAATTTTGCTCTGATTTCAGTCTAATATAAGCCTGACTGTCCTTAGTTTCATGGCTTAGTCTCATGAAAGCTACAACAGACATATTTAAAAGAAAGCAATAATAAAAATAAATAATAAAAATGTATGAGTCATTTGTGAAAGTAAGTAGTAAATTTGAACATAGAAATGGCATATAATTACTTATGTTGTTCAATTAGAAAAATACAGTATATACACATATGTGATAGTGTCAGTACTATCTTGTATGCACATGCACCTACACATATACACACATCTAGATGAGTCATGCTGAATAATATTTATTCTGTAAGTATGACAAAACAAATTCCCAATTTCTTTCTTAATATGTTCTAAAATACTCCTAGCATATTCTGTATGTAAATGTAGAATTGTCAATCTAACACGTTGGAACCATGTATTAGGTTTCGACATGATTTTAGTTTAACAGCCCTATAGAGGTTTCTGGATTAATTTTGCCATTATGTCTAACATCAAACAAACATTATGAGTATTCAACATACTAGAGTACTTAGAAAGCACAACGTTCTCAAAAAAAAAAAAAAAAAGCACTGTAGACATGTCACTTATGTTATGAGCAAAAAAACAAAAAAACAAATGAACAAATTATGAGTAGGTCTATATGGATCTGTTCTTTTGAGCTCAAATAAAATATAGTAACCTTTGAGGATACCTGCATAGAGAGAGAGAGAGAGAGATGCATAAATGTATAAAAAGAGAAAAACTGAAATCTCCTATACTTCTATATGTTTAATATCTTCGATATATTCCTCAGTGGGAGGGAAACAAATGTTTTAGAGATGCATCCAGGTACACCATGCCAGTAAGTGTCACCCAACCTCTTTCAACAGTGAAAAATGAGACATTTTTATGAGGAAGACAAAGAAAAAGAAAATGTGATCTTTTATGGCTTGAGGCGACTGGAGGAAAGAAGCCGCAGCGCTGGAGTTTAGAATCGACAATAATCTGCCTGCTTTTTACTTTAGGATAGGGTTTCCTGGGTGGATGACTGCTGTTTATGCAAGCTTTTCCCAGCTTTATTTTTTTTACCATTTTCATCTCCCTTGTGATTTTTTTATAGCTTTGTGTTGACAAATGGAATTTGAAATCACTAGCAAAGCATTTTATCACTTGAAAGATATAATAACAGGAGGGTATGTCCAATATATACAACTGAGTGTGTGTGTGTGTGTGTGTGACATGAATATTCTTGGTATTTTACTGAGTGGTGTGACATGAAGAACTTTCTTCAACCAACTTGTAATGCAGATATTTTATAGCATTAACTGATTTCTAATTAGAATTATTATATCTATTTATTCTATTTATATTTAATTGATCCCTCTCCTTGAGTTGAAATAAAGCAGAACAATGTGTGTTCTACGTACGCATGCTGGAACCAGTAAGATGAAAGCACAGGGTATATATACAGTGATGGGAAAAAGAAAGTACACCCTCATTCAGTTCTATGCTTTTATTTATCAGGGCCTAAACAACACTTGTGCGGTCCTCACAAACTTCTATAAACATGCAATATCTGCATTTCTTGTTGGTTGAAGAATATATATATATATATATATATATATATATATATATATATATATATATATACAGTATATATTTAGAATTTTGCTATTCAGGCCATATTCAGAGTGGAGTGACCTTGAACATAAACTAATTTTTCTGGTATAAGATCAGCCACAGCGAGGGAGTATAATCGGGGATAGACAATGCAGACTGATAAAGCAGATTTCCCCCTTTGCTGTTAAAACAGGACTATGTAGCTTAAAAGCAAATGACGAAAATACAGCTTAGGGTAATTAAATAATATGCAAGTGACAAGAAGGCAAAGATTCAAACAAACATCTAATAGTGTTACTATTACAGTGATATATTGCAAGTACATTAAATCCAGTTGTCATAACCAGGATGTGGAAAGCATGCTAGTCATTAGCTTAGTGTTAATTTGCAATCAAATTAGTTGTCTAGCCAATAAAATAGAAAATTTTTTTCATGATGAAATAAAAGTAGCCTAATAATTTTTATATCAACAGTGGCAGAAAGTGTGATGCTTATAGGCAGGTGAGAAAAGCACTGTATTTGCTGTTGATATTGACTGATTTTTTTAGTTAGTTTTCGAGTTAGTAAATTGTGTCCATGTTTTGGTTAATTTGCACTGGTATCTGAAGAAAATGTGCACACAGATTAATAGATAGCTTATTGTACTTTTATGGCACAATCTTAAGCAAAAGGTTTAAATTTGTTCTTGTTAGCTTTTAAAGAACTTCATCAATCAGCATGAAACAAGTGGGAGACAAACTTTATGAAACGTATCTACATCTTACACTAATTGGGTGTCCTTTAGAATGCTAAGCAACAGCACATCCCACTAACAAATGTCTATCCAGACCACAGACATCCTGCTATATATTTATAGCATTCTATAACATTGAATACTAATATATCACTTTGTTGCATGTACAGTAATACAAGAACCAATATTTGTACATGGAATAGGCTAATAACTACATTCTATGTAGTCTAGGAGACAGAATAAGGAATGCATGACTGCTTCTTGAAAGTATAATTTTAGAAGCTGGACAAGCTCAAAAATAGGCTAGGGTTAAGAAGACTAATTGATCGTGAAAAAAAATGTGATTGCATAAATCTTTGCATGAAAAGCACATGAGACCAGTTACAGAATTAGAAAAAGATTATGCTTAAATATTTTAATTAGAAATGACTATCTTAATTTTTTTGAGGCAAAATATGTTGTTTTAATGTCACTTGTGTGTATGTGTGTGTGTTTGTGTGTGTGTGTGAATGCATGTACAGTATGTGTGTCATTGTGTGTCAGTAATTAAGCCTTACCTGTCTGAGAATAATGATGCCTTCCTGGTTGTGCTCGTTGGTGATGATGTCAAACATGGCTCCTCCATCTCCAGGGACAATGCTATACTCCACCTCAGCGTTCTTGCCAATATCCAGGTCATGGGCTTTGATTCGGCCCACAGCAGATCCCACCGCTGAAGACTCAGGCACACGCAAGTGGAATGTATCTGATGTCGGAAACACATGATTAGCCTTCTCATTAATTTGCACCTTTTATTTGGGTTTATTTAGATTTTACTTACATTAAATGATATTTGGGTAAATTCATGCCAAATAGAGATCAATATTAATCTTATAAATGTTCAGGGTTTGCTGTAATGAGACTATTTGTACATACTGAAAGACATGCACAGTACTCCGTGATGATTTCAGGGGGTGGGGATGCAGAGGTCCATGAAATTTAAAGAGGATAAACATTTAATTGCTGATTAGATTATTTGCTCTTTGGTGAAACAGCACACCGGTCAGCATGCAATTTACTGTTTTACATTGAATTGCCCCTTTTAAAAAGATTTTCCAAATCTATAAATGAATATACATTGGAGGCTAAGTTGGTAAAATATGCTAAAACAGTTGTTCAGTTTGTAGATTTTACTCAAGCATAACACAAAGCATAATAAAGTGATAATCAATCATATTTTCAATTCAGCTTTCCATTGAGTAGTTTAATTAATGTTACTTTGCATCTTGTAAATGCAATTCATTCTTTTAAACAGCCATTCTTTAGTACAAAAATAGAACTGAATTTTAGCTATGATACACTTGTTGTTTGCCACACTAAGGTTTCCCCAATCCTTTCTTGACACCCCACTTAAAATTTTCTGAAGTCACCACTGACAATACTGATTAGCTGAAGTTAATTCTCAGTGGCCATTTTGGAGGAAAGAAAAGACCTCAGATAATTGCAAAGTCATTAGACAAATTAGAACAAGGTACTGAACGAGACAAACAGGGTTAGAGGAAAAAAAAAAAAACATCCACAAGGGACAGAGTCCAGCATGCAGTGAATGTCAGCGCATTCTCTCCTGACCTAATTACACAAATATACACTTCCAGTATATCAATATAAAGTCCATACCAATATACATGAAGACACTGTATGTGCTGTGCCATGTTTGTCTAATTTGATGTAAAATGTATTTGAAGCTCAGTAAACATTTATTCATCAGTAACCACTTTATTCCGGTCATGCTTGCTGTGGATTCTGTGCCTATCCCTTCAACACTAGACATAATGCAGGAATACACCCTGGATAGGATGCAAGTTCATTGCAGGACAGCATGCCCACACACATTTGCACACATTCACACCTAGTAGCCAATCCACCTATCAGCATGTTTTGGGAGGTGGTAGGAAACCCACAATAACAGTAACGTGACAGTATCCTGAGCTCAGTGTCAAAGCTTTGAGGCAGCAACACTATCCACTGTGTCTCCATGCTGCACTCAGTACACACTACATCAGCAAATTGTTATCATTAATGTGAGGACCATGATGATTCAGTGGCAGTACAAGCTGCAAGTTTAGTAGTTAAACATAATAACTTTTCACTTTGATTAGAATTGCCATATCTACAGTCAACTCTAGACCTTTTATTAGATCTAATAGCTGCTGTGCACAGCTGACTAAAAAACAAGTGTATGGCCAGTTCATTGTTTACTTATGGTTGCCTGGAAAGAGGGAATTCAAGGGCATTGATTTCTAAAGTAATTCCAAATGCATCCAAAATAATTATCCAAAATTATTATTGTTAGATCAATACTCCAAGTGGTTTGCATTTGAATTTAAAATTTAATCAACAATACTAATACTTGATAGATGCTCATGAAATACCTCTACAGACCAGACGGCTGATCTTTTGAGTTTTGTTTTTCTGAAAAGTGGAGGTCATTTGGTGAGGAATTCACTCTCTGCATCTGAGCAAAGGTTGTTGCATTTATATTTTATTATTATTTTTTTTTTTTTTCAGTACAAAAAACTTGTCTAATGCATGTCCCAATGCCAGGAGAAGCTTTTACAGTTCAACCAACCTATAATGTTCTCCTGAAACAGGTGTAAATACCCTGAAAATTAACTTGATCGTTTATTTCAAATCTGATATGCTGCAATACAAAGCTGTGTTAACAAAAAATGTGTTAGTGCATGTGCTCAAATTGCACTGTATGTGTATTATCTTTTGATTATTTACTGCAAATTACCATTTACATGTCAGGGCACAATGCGGATGAATCATATTTTCTGTTTCAATTTTACTTTGCTTTATATACTGTAAGCAATTTGTATTCTATGCAAATATCGGCTTATTATAGTACATTATACACCTTTTTACATTGTAAGAATAGCTTGAATTCAGTTGAGGAATATAATAATAAAGTGCCTTACTTTTGGAGAATCTGGGTGGGTTGTCATTGACGTCACTAAGGGTGATGTTGATAGTTGCTGTTCCTGCCAGACCTCCCAATTGGCCCCCCATGTCTTTGGCCTGGATAAGAACCTGATAAAGCTCCTTTACCTCACGATCCATTTTAGGTAGAGCAGTTCTAATAACCCCTTTACACCAAAAAAATCCAAGAAAGGAAGAGAATCAGTATCAGTTTGGAGATCAGATTAAAGTGCAGGAAGAAGGAGGTAAATAAGGGAACAATGTTAAGATATGGAATCAAGAAATATGGTAAAAGTGGAGAATAGATGAAATAATAAGAGGCATGGCCAAGGGGCAGAATATTAAATGGTACAAAAAATCCCTTTAGAAAAAAAAAAGTCACCCACATGCATCTAATATAATTATTCAAAAATTATTTCATCCATATTCCAAATTTCTTTCAAACATTGTATTTGGTCTTAAAATTTAATCAACGGCGCTGATATTTGATAAATGCTCATGAAATACTTCTACAGACCAGAAAGCTGATCTTTTGAGTTTTGGCTTTCTGGAGAAAATGGAGGTCATTTGGTGAGGAGTTCATTCTCTGTATCTGAACACAGCTTGTTGCTTTTATATTTTACTTTTTTTTTCCAGTACAAAAAGCTCGTCTAACGCCAGAGGAAGCTTTTACAGATCAAGCAAGCACCCCATAGGTCAGATTAGATATGGAAGTGGGTGGTTAAAAGGGTCATGGAGGTGTTTCATGCACTGGTATCAGGTAATGTGGGAAAGGATGTCACATTTTATCTCTTGGGTCTGTGTGCCAGGGAGTACCATGAAAGGCATTCGTTTTTGACTCTCTCATCATCACGTTCAGCAAAGCACAAGGCTCTGTGAAGTGCTGAATGATTGATCCCACCTTCCTCCCATTCTCATTTTCTCTCCTATTTATCTGCTCTTTTTCTATTTATATCGCTTGCTGTGTGTGATGTAAGTCTGTACAGGAGTTATCAATTTTGTTATAGCATTACATGAGGAACGTTGATTTGTCCTTCCTGTTACAGTATGAACCCCTTGGGCTGCACAGGAAATTTAATCCCAGGAAATTGAATCAGTACTCTGTGTGGTTCCAGTCGTAGTGATGTCTAAATGAATCCTAACCAAGGGATTTTAGGGACATCAGAGCAGTTATGAGTGAATATATGCTTACTTATTTACAGCTGTTTATCTAAATAATGCATGGCGTGTTTTGATTTAAGCCACACTTTTGAAGAGTAGGGGGTCATATTTTATTGAATTCAAAATGGATCAATTAATCACACTTTGAATAGAAATTGTCATTTATATGTATTTTTTAATACTGTAATATCACATGGTTGCAGTTTATTTAATAATATTTGAGTTATTTCAGCTTAAAATAGAGAGCAAAATCCATGTAATGTAAGCGATCTTATTTTGCATTCACTGAATTATGGGGCTATGTGAAATGCAGCACCTGCTCACATGGACAGTGATCTTTAAGGCTATTGAGTTGACAGGATATCTATTGCTTCCCCACTTTTCAAAGTGAGTTACAGTATAGAATTGGCCTCTGATGTGAATCCATTGCTCAGACTAGCCACAACGTAATGAAATCAAGCAGCCTTTCACCATTTGTTTAATGGGGTCGATATGTTGTAATTAAATTGCATCCTGTGCATTGACTTCATTCTGGCAGGATATTTTCCAATTTTTTTTTTTTTTTTTTTTTTTTTTCTTCATTAACCTCTGGTAAGTAGGTTATTATACAGTACTGGGCAAAAGTCTTAGACACCAAACATGTTTATATTGACTTACATTTTGTCTTACATGCCTATTTTAGGTCTAATGCATCACTATGTCAATGTTGGAAGTGTGCTTGTGTTATTTGATCTCAGCACAGCTTTTAATACAATAGATCATAATATTCTTCTAGATAAACTAGAACATTTTATTGCAGTTTGTGAAATGGCTCTGTTCTAGCTCAGGTCTTATTTGACTGAGTGTTATCAGCTTGTAAATGTTAATGGTTAATGGATGACTCCATGCATACAAAAGTAGGTTGGTGCTTCACAGGGCTCTATTCTGCAGCCACTGCTTTTTTGCATATATGTACTACCTCTGGGTATAATTGTTTGTACACATGGTATTAGCTTCCACTGCCATGGTGATGACACATACCTGTATGTGTCAGCAAAATCAGTTGACAAATGGGTAAGACTGGATGCTAACTAACTTCTAAGTTAGTAGAGCTAAGACAGAAGTGCTGCTACTATACCCAAGCTTTCTGATTAAGTAGTAACACCTGATGTGAAACTCTTTCAGTTCCATCATGTGCAGAAGTGAAAAGATGTGCTGTGATTTTTAACTCCAGTCTCTTGATTGAAGCTTGTGTAGATAATATTACTAGGATAGCTGTTTTTATCTCAGAAATATTGCTAAGCTAAGAATATGTTATTATGTGTTGCAAAAAAAAAAAAACGTTCTCGCTCTACATTTAGTCTGGACTATATCTCGATGTTGAAATAGGTATATAAACAAGCTCCAGTTAGTCCAGAATGCAGCAGCTAGAGTCCATATTACCCTTATTTTATCCATGATAGTTTGGTTCCCAGTAAAATTTGAATTGAATAGAAAATTCTACTATGAAGCACTCAGAATGGTCTCACCCCACAGTATCTGAGTGCAGGATCTTAATTAGTACCTAGAATACTGCAGAAAAATGTTTTTTCCTATGAAATAGCCTTTTTAGTTAGTGTTCAGGACTCAGACACAATATCTATCTTGGGTCTCCAGGTTGAAAAACTATTTGTTTAATTAGAAAGCATTGTTTTTCTCTTAGGTGAAGGTGCAGCTCTGACGTTTCATTGGGATAGTCAATCATGGATTATCAGGATGTTTTGATGCTGTCAGCCCCCACCCCGCCCCTCTTGGGATGTTGACGTCCCCCTGGCAGAATGCTGATTTCCCAGGGTGCCCTCATGCCTGTGGTACCTTCTGTTATGCTGTCATATATAGACATTTCTAAAGATTTACACCTCGCTTATGCCCATGACTCACCTTTTCTCCAGTGAATAATCTCACATGGATGCTCTAGATTTTTATCTTAAGAACTGATGTAATCATAAAGACTGTCCTGTGTTCATCGTACAACTCTTACTCACAATGTGCTCATACTGAACATCCTTTCAATACACTTCAACACTTTTTGTCTTTACTCTTTCACACCTATATATTGTAATGGTTTATAAACCCACTCTGTGTAATCCAGATGATTCCCTTTTGAGTCTGGTTCCTCTCAAGGTTTCCTCTTCATGTTGCCTGGCTTGATTATTAATTATCCAAATCTACATTGAGATTTCTGTAAAGCTGCTTTGTGACATTTTCTATTGTTAAAAGAGCTACACAAATAACATTGAACCTTTTTTAATAAAAATCAATGTTACAGAGATTTATTATAAAATACTGAACTATATTAAATAATAAACCACATTTATAATTAAAAAAAAAAAACATCAAGGTTGTTGATGTTTCCCAGAACAAGATGATTTCTTTTGAAAACTGCACGACAGTGTACTTGTTTTTTGTTACTTTTTAATGTGGATATTTTTATTTACTGCTCAATATAATAAAAAAGAAATATATTATATTATAGTTTGATGCTTTTTTTATGGATTTATTTTTATTTGGATATTTTTATTTACTGCTCAATATAATATAAAAGAAATATATTATATTATAGGTTGATATTTTTTTTAATACAGACATTTAGTAAGGAATACAGAGTTTACCTGTATCAGGCTCTACAGAGAAGTATGGCTGGCCATGCAGGATGCTGTACACCACTTTTGCACTGTTGCCATAAGTGGGATCATCTGCATCTGTTGCTGTTACTTTTGTCACATAAGTTCCTGTAAAAAGACACAGTGTGTGAATAAGTGTCATGTTTACTTCATGGTATTCTAAGAAAGTGTGATTATTCTCTACCCTTTAATAGCTGAAGATGATTTATCTGAAAGAGATATGGCTATATACATACATACATGCATACATTATATATATATATATATATATATATATATATATATATATATATATATATATATATATATATATATATATATATATATAAATACATCAAGTTAATCTGCTTAAGCTAATAGGCTTATGCCTTTATAAACACAGTACCCTGTGGCTAGCAGGTGGTTAACAATGGCATTAAAAGTTTGGCTGAGCAAAATCTAGGCTTTAATCCAATAAACAAAGGCCAGCCATGTTTGACAGCATAGCAGCGCTGTAGGGATGCTGGAGGAAGGCCATGATCTTATTTAGGATGTGGTGGAGAATTAATATGAGAAGCAGTGTTGACATTCAGAGCCTGACTATGTGTTTTTAACTGAAATGTATTGCTGAAGTGTATTGCTCTCTACATTAATAGCTTGAGTCTGACAGTACTAATTAGTATGATTATTTGTTTCAAGTCAAATAGATTTATTTATTCCCATGCCATTGATATACATAAACATGAAATAGTGTTTCTCCAGGACCACGTGGCAACACACACCATCATATAAAAGTACAATACAGAACACTACATAAAATAAATATTACAGTGACGTCCAGTGATGTCATGGTAGATTAAACAGTACTAACTTCACACAAACAACAAGGACATTATGATCATGAAAAATGTTGGCTCTCAAAGGCAGCAACATACATTTCATATATCAATATCAAGCACTGGTTTTTCAGCAACTGTTAGAATGAGCTTTGTAGGCTTCTTTATTCTCTAATTGCTTGAAGGCTATGCACCAGGCCTCCTTGCCTGACATCAGTGTTGAACCTCATTAAAGTTTTTGTGGCTGAATGGGAAATTCCCACAATGACACTTGAAAATCTACTAGAAAGCTTTCCTAGAAGAGTGCACACTGTTATAACAGTAAAAGGGGGATTAAACCTGAAATGGGGAGTTCAACAAGAGCATATGGGTGTGATGGTCAGACATCCACATAGTTTTGGCTATATAGTATATGTCTGGCCATTGCAGATAGACCACTCCATTTAACTACTGACAGGGTGCCAGGCCATGAGGATCTTCTGGAGTTACCCCATTTGAAAGTGTTAGTTTAGCTGAATAGCACTCCCTGTGTTTCAGTAGTAATCCATAATACTAAGTGGATCGCATTTGAGCTAATGTCAGTCCGATCCCTAAATAAAATTCTTGATAGATTCTTCAGTCAGATTATAAACAAGTAGCATCAGGTTGCTAGGCTACTCACATCTCTTTGCAACCTGGTTGTGCATGCAACTATTTTTATTTACAACCATTAAAGGGGTCTATAAGCAAATGTCCGATTTGCTTGTTATTTTTCCCAGCAATATAACAATTCTCCAGTGTCTTACTGGTCCTCAGGTAGATACATGAAGTGGGTCCCCCTTCTTGCTCTTCCTCTCTGTCTCAAAAGAGACCATAATTCATATCTCTTGACAATTTTTTATAACTGTTAAATCACTCTATTATTATCATTCTGGCCACATTCATTTTCCTTCATACTTACTTTTTCTTTCCTACTGATTCTGCATGTATTAATCCTAAGTGTATAGATCACACGGAAATAATAATTACATAGTCCTTTAAGCAGATTAAATATCAATGCAATCATGTTATGTTAATTTAAATATTGATTAATTAATATGGTTTTAATCTAACATTTATTACTTAAATAGGGCAGATTAAATATCACATTTTTGTAATTATCTCCACAGATAGCATGCGTATTTGGGCCACATGTGACTGTTATCTGGTACATTTGGTTAGTATGTTTTGTCATATTTACAAATTCTCTTTTGGATCACCTCAAGTCCATTATTTCTCAGCTGTCCCATCACTGATTTCATTTCTGGTTATTACTATCCTTTATCCAAATTTCCGCTTACACAAATATACAGTAATTCTGTATTTTAGTAGGGCTGGCCAACACAAATGTTGATATCATGTTTTTCCACCTCAAACCCAGTAGGATCCAGATCCACTGTGACCCTGATCAGGATAAAGCAGTTACTGATAAAACAGTTTGAATGAATTCATGAATGAATGAATGTTTTATTGTACTTAAATTGTAGTTGTGCATATACAGTGTTGTATAGCTAAAGATTCAGTCAGAAATCTTATCAGATTAGCTCATGTTATGTTAGTTAGGCTGTTGGTTACCACTGAACACTGCAATGTAGTGACTGAAGTTTGCTGGTATTAAGCAAAAGTTGTTGAATGTGAGCACATTTCTTTAAGATTGACATAATTTGCTTCTCTATGGTGATTGATGGTGTATTTAGTGCCGCTTACTTTATGCCTAAATTTGTGAAACGGGAATTCTAACTAACTCTAACTTTTTGTTTTATTTATTGTTTTAATGTTACTGTGCAAAGTCAGTCAGCTATGTAAACTATCATGTTCTTAGAGAGTAAGTATTCAATTAGAAATGATTTGATAGTGTGTAATGTGACATTATATAGAAAGGCATTATTGTTGTACTACTGACACTAATTACTATTTTGTTCTGGAAGAGGCAGCCTACTGATGAGTTCAAGACTAACACAGAGCAAAACACGGAATACCATGAGGGAATGGACATTATGAGAAAATGACACATCAGATGAGCAACTGCTTGATGATGATTATGATGTTGGTTATGATGATAATGGCAGGGACATGGTGGAGGAAGAGGAGGAAAATTAGGAGCATGGCTTGCCATTATCTTCAGTTGGGTAAATATGTGTTGCAAGCAGTTTGTGAGACTGACCAATTTTCTAATAGTATTTTGCAAAACAAATTCAAATTGCTTAGTTATTTTGTGTCTCAGTCTGTGTCTACATATCCATAAGCAGACACATAAACACATATAAAACATATGGATAATGCTTTGCATTAAGATTCTTTAACATACAGGGCTCAGTCACAGAGTAAGGATCTATGTGCAATATTTAAGAAACAAAACTTAGTCAGAAAACAGTCCAGGGACAATACTAGAAACAGGCAGAAACGGCAGCAGACAAATCCAAAAATACACAATCCAAAGAGTAAACCAGAGATCTGTGCAATGTTAAAAAAAAAACAAAAAAAAAAACAGCAAGTCACATGCAAATGCAATACCCAAGGGCAAGACAAGAGGCAAAACATGGTGAGGCAAAAACAGGTCATACACAAAGATCACTCCAAGAAAGAAATAAACACATCTCAGGACTTATGAGAATGGAGCACAAACTATAAGCCTTCAAAGTTGTAGAAAAATCCATGTGCTTTTTATAGGGGTAATACAGGAAGTGAGCGTGATGACCAAAAAAGAGGTTCAAAACTCAGGAGAGGGCGTCTTCTGGTGGTCTGGAGGTTGGATGTTCCAGTTCTCTTAACTCACATTATTTAACACATTAGTTATCGTCAAACCATGTACTTGAGCATTAATACACCAAATAGGCTCTTTTGGAGCTCCACTGGCCTTTGGTGTGTCATCCACACAAGGGCCAGAATCACCATATAAAAATTTTTGCATAAGGCCCAAATGTGGCCATATCAACTTTTACTATGGCTTACCTCTGGTAGAGATGTGGCTGTGCTGTTGAGCTGCTCTTGCTGTATAAATATGAGCCATGTGATATGTTCTGGTATAGAGGTGGACCAGATTTGTGGGCCAGATATGGCCTATATTCATCTCAAAGAAAATTTGACTCTTTCACATGGAGAAATAACCATTAATTAAAAAAAAAAAAAAAAAAAATCACTGCTTAACAAAACTCACTGCAAAATTCTTACTAAAAGCATCAGATTTGCTTGAGACAACAAACTGATAAAATGCAGTTGAAATCCTTCACTCATCTATAAAATTGTCAGAAGTATGCATCTGCTATAGAAGCTGCTTTAATATGCTATATGCAGAGTGGTCCAGCTAGGCCAAGAATAATGAAGCATACATAGAAGTGTTAGAAGGTTAGAAGTGACTAGAAGATGCTTGAATTTGTCATCCTGTTGAAAGGGTTTCTTTCTTTTTTCTTTTTTTTTGCCATTCAGATCAAGAGAAAGACAATCTCGCAGTGAATTACTGTGGTGTCTCATCCTCAAAAGGGGAAAGCATGAAGAGTGGCTCAGATCAATGCAGGGCACACTGGGTATTATGCTCAAACAGTGACATGGGGATGTACTTGAGCTGTTGTTGTTTATCTTTTATTCTTATCGGCATTGGCAGTATAAAAGGCATAGTGCTCCTTTTATTTATGTGAATGATTTTTTTTGCATTTGTGCCATGAAGTTTTCACTAAAAATATATATATATAAATACATAAACAAATAATTGTAAACAGTATGGCTTTACAAATCGGTTTCCTGAATGTTCAATAAATTGTGACCTTAGTATTGTATGGTTCTCCCATTTATTCTTAACCCAGATAGAGCCTTATACTATAATAATAAGGTCAAGAAATGAAAAGCCTATTACAGCAACAATATTCACATATCCTGAGGATACTTAATGGTGCTTTCTTATTTATTTACTTCCTTAGTTTTTTTCTCACTCTCTCATATCCATAACTCTCTCAAATGACAGACTGCCTGCTAACTTTAATTAAAGTTAGAGTAAAGATGGCTGTTTGCCAGTAACACCGGGACCTGCCTTTAAGTGTGATAATGTACCATGCTGTCACTCCCTTTAACCAAGGGCAGTCAAGCAGAATGATCTTAAACTTAATTACACTCCATAAATGCCTGATTCACAAGCTAGCTGCAAGAGACTGCATACACTAAATCATGGCGCAGAATAAAAGAGAGAGAGGACTAAAAAAACAACTACTGTTGGTTTACAACCTTTGTGTTACACTTTACAACGTGTTTAAAAGGCTTGAAAAGATTGGTTTAAGATAATACATCAGTAACTACAGCCTGCTTTATTAATTTAGATGTAGTTGTTTGCATTATTTCTGATATTCGTTGAAATGTGTAGTTACAGACACATGTTAAATAGCAATTTTGAATCCACTGAGTCACTGTAGGCTTTAGTGAAAAATCCTGTCTGAACCAAAAGGTTAATATAATTGTGTGTGGATTGGATAAATTCATATTAAACATTATATTCAAGGTGACAAGTCTATGTCACATTAGCTAGTGTATGTAGGAGAAGGTCTGAATTAAGATGAGTAATACACGTACAATGTCCAACGTATGCAGTGGAAAATTGTCTTAAATTGTACACAACAGTGAAGGGTGTTAAGCTTTTACAAATATATTTAATCAGAGACCTCTGCTGTGCTCATGCCTATCTGTCAATCCATAGAGCATACGCAGTATGTGACTTTAAGTAATGAACCTATGGAAATGGGTCAGTGCTTTGATCTACAGTAGAGCTTTTCAAATGTTTAAATCAAACATAAATATTACAGTCTCAAGAGCACTTTAAAAAAGACAGTACCTGGATAAACAAGTTTAAGACTCAGGGGTCAGGAACAAATATTTCATGAGTGGGGACTAGAGTGGTTAAAATTTGAAATGGCCTCATGTCAATGCAGCTGAATTCTGGCAAACAGCCAAAACAAAGAGAAAGAAAAAAACAGGTTTTGACCAAATTGGATTTTATTTTTTTCTGCAACATATTTTAGAAGTGTAATGCTATACAAAATTAAAAACTGATATGTGGTTGTCTCAATAAGATTTTTTGATACAGGAAAAAAAAAACATTGCCTGAATATGTGTCATTAGCCCTATTCCGATCAGATTCGTTTATCATGGGGACATCTTTAATAAACATTTTACATGTGATAAAACTCTCACATTCAGACAGCAATAAAATTACCACAGGAGGAGCAGGTTTCTAGTGGGTTGTATTTTCTACTATCCTGGATATTTGAGTCACATAGTCTTATGATCATGCTCCATTCACAACATGGCAGCCAAGTGGTTGAAGAGGTAGTGGAGGTGAAGAGTGGAGTAGAGAAGAGATGCTGGCTTTTATTTAAATTTTAGGCTGACCAAGGTTCCAGCAACAATTTGAAAACACTACTCATAATCACAAAGTATGGGAGCCAGTTTGGATAAGTCTTTGCAAATTGTGTCCCTCTAACTTTTTTTGTCTAGATCAAGTGTAAATAGCATATTGACTACTTGAATAGAAAATACTGTGAATGCTAGAAACACAACAGGAAGATGGATTCTGACAATCAGCACTGGCCGTTCTACAAAGAAATTGATTCTTTCTTGAGTAAGCAACTTTGGCATTTTAGTCTACACTTGTTTAATTTTTAACTAGATGGCCAGATTAAATATTGCAAGTAGCAGCAGTCAAATAAATCTCTCTTTTTTTTAGAATATGAGGCATCATCTGCATTGATAATCATGGACAAATGTATCTGGACTGGACTGAAAATATCAGATGACCACTGAGTTCGGCAAAAAACAGGTAATTTGACCTGTAATTTTCTCAGGGGAGGACGGAGAAAAAGACAGACATGGCTGATCCAGATGGAAATTAAATCATAGAGCAACACCTGTAAAAAAGGAAGTTACCCCAGGACATTTAATCACATCTGAATAGGGCTTAAAGTTTCCATTTTCAATTGATTAAAATATCCCACATTATAAAAGTACAATTGAAACCTAATAATGACATAGTGTGAGCAACATATAACAAAACAAAAGCTATGCATTAGAATGTAAAAAAATAAAACATTAAAAACATTTACACTCTAGTCAAGCTTTCACTGGTGTGACTCCCATGGGGGAGGCTCTGAAGAGATTTTTATTTCTTATTCATCCTGCTGTTAGTTAATTCTGCTGTCAAAATCAGGTAGATCTAAGGAGCCTGAGACATGTTTTTGAATCCTCTCCACTACCAAGTAGAGTCTCATATTTGCAATATAAACTTCCTAATCACTGTGGTGATTTCTTTAACCCAGATTGAATCAGTTGCTTAAATGCAGCAAAGAGACGTGTGTGTGTGTGTGTTGTTCTATTTCTTACTGAAACAAAAGGGTGATTTTGACACTTGTGCCCCAGTGTATGGTACGTTTACTTTGTGGATTCATCACACTGTAATGTTTCAGTCCACCACTCACTGGCCACCAGCTTTGTAAATTACTGGGAAACCAAAGTGCTCCCATGCACTAGGATTTAAGATTTAGGGGAATCTTCCACCTCCTGTTTGGTGCTTTTCCCAAGCTAATACACTAGTATGTTAGTATGCTCAAATATAAATTCAGGAAAAACAGAGTACTACCCTGTAGCCTCTTCTGATTCTAGATGGAGAAGCGGCTGTTTTTCAGAAGTAGGAGTGTGACCTTGATTAAGTTTAAATGTTTATTACATCTCACATAATACAAGTGGTATTTTACGATGAATTATTATGCAGTATGGGAATTTGTAAGACCTTGACAATGAAAATCCAAGAATATAATAGAATTACATTGTCTATTCCAGCCTCCTTGCCTTCTCTGGTATATAACAGAATGACATTTTGTATGCAACCCTCCAAGAATCTGAAATAATCACACGTTCTTAAAAACTTTCTTAATAAACTTATTTGCAAAGTCAAACTAGTATTAGAATGTCCTTACCCACAGGCGACATCTCAGGGACGCTAGCTGTATAAGGGCCCTCCAGAAACTTTGGCTCATTGTCATTGATATCCTGAACCTTGATGATGAACTCAGACTCAGGCTCCAGGGGCCGGTTGGTGTTAACGTCCACAGCCTGTGCTCTGAGTGTGTAATAAGGCTTTTCCTCTCTGTCCAGGCTGCGTAAGGCATGGATGTCTCCAGTGGTCTGATCAATGGTGAAGATGGTGCCGGCTCCCTCTCCTGAGAGAGTGTATTTCACCTCACTGTCTCCTTTGTCCAGATCTGTGTGCAGCTGAGAGCAGAAATATAGAAAAAGCTACTGAGGCTACTGATCATTATAGTTACTGTGGGTGTGTCTATTGTTTGTGTGAATCATAGGACATTTTCTAAATAGATAAATGTGCCTATATCAGTCTATATCAGTCAGAGACATAAGTATAGTCATGAAGAAGTCAATTAATGAAAACACAATGTTGTTTACGGATTAAATCATTCATTTTACATTTAGTCTCAGAATGTGACCTCTCATCCAATTTTGCACATAGCTCAGTTGGAATATTACAGACAGAATTAAAATGAAATCTACATGAAAATATTTTTTTCCTTTCATTTTGTTTTGGACTTTGATGATGAGACTCATTCTGTTAGCCGAATGGTAAGTTAACTTGACCTCATTCTGTCTGCGCTTGAGATTTCTTTTCCATTTTTAAGCCAAAAGGATAAAATGTTCACTCAGAGTTACTCACTCATTACACCACCTCCATTTTTTTAAACATAAGACATTGATACTCCATGCTTCTGATATCACATATTCAGAGTTATGTCAGTAATTCAAGTAGACTACGTCCATTGCAAATATCCAAACACAAGGATTGTTGAAAAACAATAACATACTATAATATTGGTCATATGTTGGAATAATGGAAATTCAGTTCTAGCTGATTGTATGTACATTTACTTTAAAGTGGTTGTTCTATAACTATTCATTTCACTATTTAAACCCTTTTTAATTTGACTCATTGATATTATGAGCAATTTATTAAAATAGTCTGTCTGTGTGGCCAATTAGATGGTAATACTGAAGGAATAATCCTGCAATTGTCTGCAATTTGGATTTGAACAATTGCAGATGTTTAAAGAAAAGAGGTGTTTCAAAGAGAAAACGGCACTTTTTTCTCATTAAGTTGTAGCAGAAAAGCCGAGTGATACTAATTAAAAATTCCATTAGGCTAACAATAGTAATCGATGGTATAAAGAGATTCATTAATTAGGGAATAGCACTGGAGTGCTCTTTTAATATGCTTCCTCTTCTTCTGGGTCCTACAGAGGGCAGGGGATAAGCACGTCAGTAGTTGCAGGCTCATATCCACAACATTTTTTTCCCTACTTCCATATATTTCTTAACAATGAATTGAAGAAAAAAAAATCCAGCTGTGAAAGAAATGCATTAGGATCAGACATTTTGGTCAAATGTTCAGAGTACACTCATCAGTAAGATGCCTTTTTCAGTTTGTGCACAGGCATTAACACAAAGGAAGGTAGTGTGAGGATATGCAACTGGCGTAAAATACTAGAAGTAAGAAATAATCAAGTTATTATCATGCAAATTCAGTAGTAGGAGAGAGCTGTTGAAACACACAGACTGGAAAAGGGGAGGCAAGGAGAGGGAAAGCAAGAGAGCAGTAAGGAACAATTAAGACTCAATGGTGAGAGGTAAAATGGTGTGTGTGTGTGTGTGTGTGTGTCTTTTCCAAAAAAAAAAAAAAAAAACCATGCAATTTGCTATTCACATTCTGAGATAATAAGCACTCGCATTTACAGCTCGACTGGATAGGAAATTGTTGTTGTTTAATTTGCATTGGATCAAACTCCTATCCCTTTAGACAGCGTCTGTTTGCCTGGGTGCATTGTGGGGAAGCAGACAGGTGCTGGAATTCGCCCATCAAATCCTTTGCCCTTCTTATAACAGCAACAATTAGTAGACAACTCTGCTGCATTTCGATGCTGGTGGAACATAATGAGATGCAGAAATAATAAGTCTCATTACGAGCACATGGGCGTGTGAAAATGTGAAACACTTCAGTACATGGAATGAGACATGCTGGAGTACTTTGACAAAGCTAAAATACTCACTCCATACAGACAAATATGTTGCAAATATATTAAAACTTAAGATTTAGATTACTTTTCAGTAATGGCCAGGTGACAGCGGTCTCTGTTCTGATCAAATAAGTACTACGATTTCTCCGTTTATGCCTTTAAATGGACCAGTCAAATAGTCATCTCATGTATGCTATAGTCTTTGAACGATAGTATACATGCACTATTGCTAAAATCTTCAGGATGAAAGGGAAGTAAAAAATGCATGGGGCTGCCAATCATGGAATGTTACAAACGTAGCAGCCGAGAGCATTAGTGTAACTAATAGATGCCTGCCTTTTATGTTTACAGTGTTTAGATTGTAATCATATTAAAAGCAGATAATTTATCACAGAGCCACCCACATGATGCCCAGATACAGCAGACAAGCAGCATTCTGATTCTCAACACTTCTCCTTCTGAAATACTGATATTTTTGTGATTATTATTGATTAAAAATCTTACATTTGGACTACTTTTACAAAGTTTTGCCTTTCTAGAAGGAAATTCTTAGCTGTAACAACCTCCTACAAGACTACTTCTAAGAAAACTTCATAGTCTCAAAGCATTGATTTTGAAGCCAGATTTCTATGAGCAAGGAAATCTGGATTTCCTTATGTCCCTTTATGACTTCCCTCAAATTTGACAGTTTCTTCAAATTTCTTTATAATACTTTAAACTGTACATATCAAAAGTCCAGTTTGCTTGCTGACAAAATGTGGACAGTAAGCCAGCTTTGGTATTTGTAATTACCATCCAGTATCTGCTACAGCAAACTACTAGCACATACATCATGCTCTTTTTATGTGCTTGTTGTAGAAAGTATGAAATATATTGAATAGCTGGGGTGCATCTGGGAGAGGTTTCTGATACAAACGTCTTCTTCTTGCAATCTCAGGAACATCAATGACTTTTCAGGAAAATTATCTTTGTTTACATTTATTCTTTGTGTAGAATATACTGTAAATACTTCGAGTGTTATAAACAATTAGCCTCATTTATCAAGATAAATATGAACAGATTTGTTTGTAAATCGTTGCATTTACACAGGAAATGTGGTATTGATGAAAATTCAGTTAATACAGAAAAATGTCCTACGAGAACTCCTGAGTTTATGTAAGTTTGCATATAGGGAGACTCACTGATGTGAACCTCGACTGATTGTATATTTGGCATGAATTACTGCCATTTTCTATATGAATTACATTGATAAATTTAAAATTATATATTTATTTCAAATGCATGTATGAACTGAGTGAAAATTTCATACTAATGACCTGAAAGAAATCAATTTGAAATGATTCCAAAAATTAAGACAGATAAGACTAGTCGTTCAATTAGGACAAAACAAATGGCACCCCATAAAAGGAGGAGGAGGTAGTGTTTGTCTGTGATAACACTGCCGACACACTGTAATCGCTGAGCTGCATTACTGGAAGAGTTAGCACGTGCTGTTCTTGGTGTTCAACTTTGACTTTTATGGCATTTTGGGCATTGTTAAATGTAAGTCAGCTGGCCTGTGAACACACTTGGTTACTTATGGCTGATTGGCACTTACAAAAAATATGCCCTTGAGCACAAAGAAAAGCAGCACTACCAAAACCTTTGTAAATCTGGTAGGAATTTTTAGTTCAGTTTGGCCTACAAATCCTTTACACACAACTTTACTAAAAGACTGATAATTGAAGGCCATTTTTCACAACTTAAAAAAAAAAAAAAAAAACATTTTCCATGAATTGCTTCACATTGATTTTCTATGCACTGTGTCCCAAAGAAACATAAAATAAGTTGTCCTGCAGAACTGAATAGAATCCTGCAGCTAAAATAACATTCAGAAATGAAGAGTGGCAGAGATGAGAAGGGCATGCCAATAAAATAAGAGCAGCACCAAGAGTTTAACTGGTGTAGTGGGAGTCTTATAAATCTTGCTTGTGTGTTTCAGTCGACAGTGTGCTGATATTTTCACTCTTTAAATATATGCCTAGGTACATGGTGACATTTCTCATTGGACAAGCCATAAAACATGTTGATATTTAAAGTCTTAGGCAAACATTGCTCATATTTATTGATTCATGTTGTCAATCCATTAATTTGACAGATCCAGCTAGATACCAGCCTAATTACTTCCCTGATGTGCTATATCAAGTATATTGATGGCTGTCTGCCAACATGCAAAATGCTACCAATTAACTAGCAAATGTTTTCATTTAATGTCACAACATCTGAAGAGATTAAAAAAAGAGACATATTCTGTATATAGCTACTTTGTCTAGACTAAGGATCACTGGTAGCATTAATAACAATCCACCATTAGCCAAATAGTACCTTGCTCTAAAATAGCACCTTGCTCTAAATTCCTGTGTCACAGTGTTGGAGAAGGCTGATAAGTGATACTGATTGAAGCATTAGCAGTTCTGTAATATGCTTGAAGAGCAATTCAAGCAGAAATCCCATTATTATAGTAGGTCAATCCAAAACGTGGGGAGAAAAATATTATATTGGCATTGCAGATAAATGCATCTTTATCCTTTAGTTTTTAAGATTATCTTTTCAGTGTGCTCCATGCTCCATCATCAACATACATTACCATTGTAAATGTCTTCAGCTCCCTAAACGTATTATAATGGCTCACTGGATTATTGGCAAGTCAGATGCATAATTGGAGGCAGGGTAATCCTTACAAACGACTCCACATCTGCAGCCCCAAAATTAGTTTGGCATCAAGTCTAGATGCAACAGAAGAGTGAAAATATCAGTGTATGTGGCCTTTGACTATTCCTCAACTTTAAATATCACAGTAAGTATTGTGGTTTGTATGGCAGTTGTACATTAACACTGCAAGAATAAAACTTTACTGTTGGCCGATTTGTCCTTAATGATGCAACTGTTATATTTTATGTGTATATTATATTTTATCAGTGTTCAGTGAGGAGAACCATGAGCCAAATCATACCCTATTAAATAAACTCAAATCTATTAGTGTTGACTCATTGACTTGTTTGTGTGAGTACAGAGCTGGATTTAGCAGCAGTGGTACTTGCAGTCACAATGTTAGGTCAGGCTTCATATTGCTATCCATATCTAAGGGTCATTGCACATGGCAAACAGAGTAGTCATAAAAAAAAAGGCCATGACAGTCACAAACTCACCTAATGCTTTAGACATGCTTCATGAGCAATAGCGAGTGGATAATTGTGATGCGCTTTGCGGGCTCTATGGGCACAGTAACCTTGATTATCGTGTAGGTCAGCTGAGAGATTTCTCTCTCTGGTCATTTGAGCCCAATTAGCGTGGAATAGAAGCTGTGATTGTATTACGCAAGTTAATGGCTTGGTTAGCTTGTAGGTCATGTGGTTATGGAGTGTGTCATGCATTTACCTTTGCATAATGCTTTAAATCACACCTAGACATCACACTTTCTTTGGTATGAACTATATACACTAAATACATTTTATACAAGACAGTATAAAAGATAATAACATTTTAAGCTTTGGTAATAAAATATAAACAATTAATAAATAGCTCATTAATTAAAGATTTTATTTAATTATATTAAATAATTCATAAGTAGTCACTGTAAGAAGTTTGTCAAGTTAATTTAATTCTTTATTGGTATTAGTAAATATGTTTTATATAATGATGTATTACAGTTTAAGTTATATAATTTATAGCCTACTAATTATCATAAATGGTTCATTAAAGTTGATTTATTATCGTGTGATTATTTATACAATCTTAATTGTCTGATATACTGTCTGATATACTGATATACTACTCTCTCTCTCTCTCTCTCTCACACACACACACACACACACACGAGTCTGCAGTAATACTTTATAAGAAATTTATCACAAATCGATAAAACAAAACACTTTATAAGGTATCTGTGAATCTTTATATTAAAATTCATGAAGTATCCATATTCAGTATGACCTTAAGGTGCACTACTATGTCATTTTATTTTTTGTAAATACAACCCTGCATATATAATATTTTTTTCATCTAAACTCTCCATATTTCATCAGACAGAAATGACCTGACTTTGAGGCCCCGATGCCTCAACAATGTATGTGACCATATTTTGCTGACTGAACTATACTTATAATGACCTGACTTCAAGGCCCCGTTGCCTCAACAGTGTATGTGACCATGTTTTGCTGACTAAACTATACAAACAAGTTCTTTCTAAAGTAAAGCCAAACATCATATTCATCATATTCATAACATAGGCATGTGTCATTTACTGTCCATATAGTAAAGTGGTATGCAAAGCAATATTCAAAAGTAATTCATACAATTTTTAAAGGTGTGTTACATTGCAGATAATAAAATTATGTCAATTTCTATAATAAAATTGTAACACAATTATAACACTTCATAAATATTGCTTTGCATGTTACTTCATTTTTTGGACAGTGAAGAATCATTTGCCTTAACTAGAGACCCATTTGCACATGTATGAAAATGAGATTCACTACTTTTTGAAAGCAATTTACGGGGCCATCATGCTCATCCATTTCCTCTAGATATAGAAATACCACACGGATGAAAGTAGACTACTTTGCATTTAAGATATCCATATATCATTTCAGGAAATTATTATTTTTTTTATTAACTTGCCCTGTTGTCAGGCTGAAAGTGGTACCAAGTTTTCATGTGACATTCTAAGCGACTTTGTCATGTTTTGGGTGCTCATTAGTGCAATTGAGTAAATTAATATTGTTTCTCATTACTATTATTTTAAGAAACTGTTGTGCGTAAATAGGTTTGCTCATAAGCTAGAGTAAATAGGTTAATCTCATTCTGAACATTTGAACTTAGCTAAGATTTGAAAGACTACCTATAGTTATTACTGTGACTATAGGTGGTGAAAGAGGTGGTTTTTATAGATTTAATAGGGATCTAGTGATCAAGTGGGAAAACAGGAAAGCAATGTGTGAGAAATAGCCGTATTTATGCCAGCATATGGGGCTACCTTATTTAGCTAGCTACATCTGCTCTTCATTTATTTGGGAGTGGGGTAGCAAATGTATATTTTTTGTTACAGTGTTTTAAATTATTTCTCAGCAATAAATGTTAGATTGAGTTCGAAGCAGCATCAAGTCCAGTGCCACTGGACCACTGACAGTTTGATGTAAACATAAACATAACGTAAAGTCATGCTGAAATTTTTGTAAATACAATCTTTAAAAGGAATGCTATTCAAGAGCAATATTATAAATGAATAAATGTGTCATTATTAATTTATTAATCGTATTGTCCCTGTAAAGTCCAAATGAGACAGCATCTTAATCTGAGACATTGCTTATCTCGAGACCTAACAATTTGTCAAAAAAATTATGAACTACATCTTAATAAAAAAATTCAATTTGAGATGATACAGCATATTACACCCATGCTTTAAGTTTTCTGTTAGTGTATTTCTAGCTCATTGTGCTAAATGTGCTGGATTAAGTCCTATTTTAAAAGCTGCCGAATAACAAGAGTGGAAGCTATATGATATGTGATATTATGTGGCATGTGATATTTATAACTAGACCTATTCATGCAGCATTATATTGGTAATATACTAACCTCCTATTAGGTGTTTATTTAAATGCTTGCCATCTTCTCATTAGATGTGTATATATACTGTGTATATATACTGTATATATCATTGCTTTAGTCTTTCTATTTGTTTATTTACATTACGTTTCATTGCAGTTGACAGCATTAAAAAAAAAATCTTCTTCTTCAGTTCAATCCTTTTTCTGGATTAAAGCACATGCAAGTCGTTCTTAGTGATAAACTCAGAATAAGGTCCACAGGCATTAGGGTGTTCTTGTTGTGGATCCATTTCTGTTGAAGGATGATTATACAAAATTAAAGTTGTTCCATGGTTAAACTGTTATTTTGAATGGACTATTAAGAGCCTGTGATAAAATTTGCTTGACAGTCTTTAGTTATTCATCCTGACAGCCTGTATTTATTTTAAAAAAACTTTGCTGATGGCTTGTAGCTCATATTTGGACCACAGTGTTTTAATGGGGGGACTGTCACACTAAAAGACCAAGTGAAATGTTGAAGGAAATGGACATGACAAAAATGTTTCCTTTATGTCACAATGGTTCAAAAATGTAAGCATAATAATATCCCAAGGCTAAAAGAAGGTTGAATAAATGCAAAGCACATATTTCTTTTTCTACTTTGTTTATGCCTTTGACACCCTGATGGGGAAAAATGCCAGGAGAGCACTTTTCCCAATGCTTGCTCAGTGTCTCAAAGAGAAGTAAACAAGCGTTGCCAAAGTTTGCATGTATTAATCCAGAATATCTATAGGCACTAATAAACACACTGTCTTCTATACACTTTCGAACTAAACCCTCAGCATGCATGAACTCATGGACTCACGTAAGTAGTAACAAAGGTAGTGGCAAAAACTCATCAATAATAATTATATAATAATTGCAAAAGTATTATTTACATATTAAACAATAATTAGGCTATTGATCGATTGTTAGGACTCAATTATTGCATCTTATTATACTCTTCTGAGAACTGCACTGTGTTTGTGTCTTTAGATTGCATTATTCTGTTTTTGTCTCCTTCATGTCTATGTTGTCAGGGTTTATTTGCATGCTGTCTTGGCTTAGTAGACCCGACAGTGAGAAATTGTGAACAAATTAAAGTATATATAGAACATCATATGGACCGTCAGCATATTAATATGGCAGGTTATGACAGGCCCAGATTCACATTTCGCACATCCTTGCTTAGAGGTGAAGAACAAGGACTAATGGATAAAAAGTATACTTTGGTAGAGTGAAAATCTTCTTTTCTTAAACTACTGGGTCTCTGTATCACTCTCAACTGTGTCCTCATTGAATGGGATGAGTGACATACAGTATCGTGCAAAAGTCTTAGGCACATGCAAAGAAAAGCTGTAGAGCAAATATTCCCTCAAAAATAATGAAATGAAATGTTGAAAGAGCAGTAAACAATAATAAATTAAACAAAGTCAATATTTTTGTGACGACCCTTTGCTCAAAAAAAAATAGTAGTCACAGTTACAATTTGTGGAGTTTTATAAGGAAATGAGCTGTAGGTTTTACTGAGCATCTTGAAGAGCCAGCCACAGTTCTTCTGGAGACTTTGACTGCTTCTTATTTTTGCAGCAAAACCCAGCAGCCTTCATTATGTTTTTTGTCTGAAAAATGGTCTCTTACATAATCTGCTGCTTTCTTTACTGACATACAAACATTTTTTTTGTAATATTTAATTTTCTGTAACATTTTGTGCTGGAAAACTAATGTTTGGAAATCTAATTTTTTTTAATTATTATTTATTTATTTTTACTGAATCGATAATGTAGAAGTCATGAAATAAAAACTCTCTCACAAAGTTTGTACTAAAAAAATAGGGTGCCTAAAACTTTTGCACAGTACTGTATGTTGTTGACACAAAATAATAATGTGCCTGTTGGTTTACCCTCATGCTGATCTCTATGATATGAGAATACGATAAAAGATGTGGAACAAAAAAGTGACTTAGAGGTCACGTGTAAAAGGAGAAGACCATGTTAGGTCTTTGACTCAAGCAGTTTATTCTACAATAGTTTATTCCACAAGAGAGTTGACTGTTAGTGCTTTTCCACTGAACAACTTGGCATGACATAACTTGCCAAAAAAATCTAAACCCTGTATTTTGGATGGATGTGTGCATCCATTTATCACATGGTGCTACACATGAAAGCAGTATGAGGTTCTCTGAAGGATATTTGGGATTTAGTTGGTGATTACTGGTACACAAGTAAAAGACTATTCACGAAAATATGTTTGTGAAATGAAAACAGATATATAAACCAGGTATATGTCATACTAGATTAAAATGAGTGTGGCTTGTATCTCCCTCACAGGGTAAACCATCACGACCCAGTCCCACAGGAAAGAGCTCACATGTAACTTATTAGCAGCACCTTCTATTTGATGAATATCAACATTCTGTCTCAAGTATATGATACATATCAACATATCAAACTTTCACTCAAATGCTCTGTATGTCATGTTACACACCAACATAATTTAACCAAGCCCACCTCTTCTGTTACACTTTTTGAATAGAATTGATATGTAATAATTAATTTTTCCACATTTTGAACAAACCCACATTACAGTATCATATTACCACATGACTTGCAAGCCCAGCATGTGCGTCAATGACACCCATTTGTCCATGAATCAGATGAATTCTGCTACAATAAAGTTTAAAATTCTAAAAGAACATGCTTTTTATATAAACTCAGTAACGCGTTGGTGATAAATTGAATAAACTAAAATTTTGCTCTTCATGATTGCTGCTGGCTATTTGCACAGTAAACACAAAGCCATTCTATTTAGGTACATCAGACAGTCCATAGGCTTCTTTGCTGAGCATCACTGCTGGGACTGGAAATGAATGTGTGGAACCTTTAAACAAGGATAACATTTTACAGTGGGAGAAAAAAAAGAAAAAAATATAAAAAGACCATTAACCATAAGGGTTTCCACATTGCTTGGATCTTGGATTCTCATTTGCATAAAGTTAAGCTTTATTGTGTCGCATTGCCTGAAGCTGTCAGTGTGAAAACTGAACACTGGGGCATAGGGCTTAAAAATGTGTAATTAAACGTTAGTTTGTCATGTAGAAAATACCGGGGAAAGAACTTAATATTGATCGATCGACTGATTGATTGATGAATACATTTCTGATGACCTTTCTGATGGTTAATTTGAAGCCAGCAGTGCCAAGCAAAGATAAGAGCAAAATGTTAATTAAAAAAGTATTGGTTAATAATTACTCTATGTGTGAGACTGTATGTGAAATGAATACACAACAGATTAAAGCAGCATTTTATGAATTTTTATAAGCTTATAATTAATCATGAAAAAAGTGAACTTCATCACAATTATCAACTTGGGTGGTGTGACAGTTTTTGGCAAATTGTTGTCAGTCCATCTTGCCTTGAGTATTGCCTGAAGCAGATACAGCACTCAAACTGGAATTATCAGACATGAATAACTAGCAGAGCAAGTGTGCCTGTATGAATTTAGAGAAAATGATTAGCAGAGAAACAAATATATGCTTCTGCCATGTTTTAACTAAAAAGCTTTGCAGATGTGTGTGGCAGCTACAAAGAAAAAACAAAGCTATAATCAGCTAATGCATTTTTAAGAGCAACTAACAGGAGAATGAATTATGTAAAGTCCCAGATTTGAAATTTATACTAAAGGATTTAACCTCATCTGTTTCTTACATGGTGAATTCTATTACCACACTGTAATGTGATTTTTTAAATAAATGGCTTACAAATGATGTAAACATGTATGTTCATAACTATTCATTCAAATGCAAAGTGCCACTAAGCAATTCTTTTATAGCATTAAAAATTAAATGCCAAGGCTATCACTTATGTCAAGTCAATGATTCTGGCTTTTAATGCACACAAAAGGAGAAGAGAAATGACATCATTTACACTATGGCAATGCCATTATTGGGAATAATGGCCAGCTTTCTCCATTTATGTTCCTGGCAAGAGCGACTAGCGTTGCTCTTATTAAGTTATGATGAATTAGTCATAAACATATTCAGTATGCCTTACCCCTTTCACCATTCTACAGAGATACTTTATTCAAGAAATATACACACATATTTACATAAGACCTTACCCCAGTACCCGCATTATCTCATGCGAATGCCCATATGTATATTCTGCTGTTCCAAATCCTCTTCTCACTTGTTTTTACTTGTTTTGGCAGGCATTTCTGCAGATGATTTATGATTGTCTTAAACAGGGCTCAGTGACTGCATTTCTTCTATTGTATATGGCCCAGAATCTGTCCATTACCATGAAGTCCTGGCCAAGGCTTAGGATTAAGTGACTTGGAGAAAAAAGAAAACAGTCTCTCTCATCCTCCTTCCACTGCTTTCACACAGTCACAGAGTTGGCCACAAACAGTGGCATGTGTTCAGAGTGATCGCTGTGGCACAGGGGCAAACCTGCCAGAGGAACTATAATTCCTGGGAAAACCACGGCACTCCAAATTTCACTGTCAGTACTCTTAAGCCTCCTTAGATGTTTTCTTTTTTCCTTTTTAAAAAGTGACCACAGTGACCACAAGTCAGTCAGAACAAGACATTATAAAGTTCACATATTGTATATCATGCCCTGTACAAGTATTTATCCACCCTGAGGTTTTAGATGGATGGGCTGGTTTGAGTATTTCAGAAACTGCTCATCTCCTGGGATTTTCACACACAACAGTCTCTAGGGTTTACACAGAATGGTAAGAAAGAAAAAAAAAACATTGGGTAAGTGACAGTTCTGTGGGTGGAAAAGCCTTGTTGATAAGAGAGATCAGAGGAAAATGGCCAGATTGGTTCAAGCTGCTAGGAAGGACATAGTAGCTCATATAATCACTCTTTACAACTGTGGTGAGCAGAAAAGCACAAAACATTGAACCTTGAGGTGGATGGGCTACAACAGCAGAAGATCACGTCAGGTTCCACTCCTGTCAGCCAAGAACAAGAATCTGAGGCTATCATCATGGGCACAGACTGACCCAAACTGGACAGTTGAAGATTAGAAAGACAATTAGATTCTTGTTCTTGGCTGTTAGGAGAATTGTAGCCCATCTATAAGTTTTGATGTGTTGTGCTTTCTCATATGCCTTTCTGCTCACCAGAGTCTTAAAAAGTGCTTATTTTAGTTACTGGAGACATCCTGACAGCTCAGACCAGTCTGAACATTTTCCTCTGATCTTTGTCATCAACAAGGTGTTTCAGCCTGCAGACCCTCCGCTCACAGGATGTTTTTTTTGTTTTTCATACCATTCTGTGTAAACAGAGACTGTTGTGTGTGAAAGTCCCAGGAGGTCAGCAGTTTCTGAAATACTCAAACCAGCCCATCTGGCACCAACAACCATGCCACAGTTAAAGTCACAGAGATCACACTTTTCCTCATTCTGATGATTGATGTGAAAATTAACTGAAGTTCTTGACCTGTATCTGCATGATTTTATGCATTGTGCTGCTGCCACATGATTGGCTGATTCAATAACTGCATGAATGTGCAGGTTTGCAGGTGTTCCTAATAAAGTGGACGGTGAGTGTATAACCCCAATTAAGTCCATTTCAGTTCCAGGTTGTAACACTACAAAATGTGGAAAAGTTAAAGAGGGTGAATAATTGTGCAAGGCGCTGTATCTATATGGTTCAAGAATAGATGGAGGTAGTGGCTTGAGATGATGTATTAACAGATAATCATATTGTTGGGTTAATTCTGCCTACCTGCATCTCTAAGCATGACCACACTGTGTAAAGTCAGCAGCACTCACTGACTTGAAAAGACACTGGAAATATGGACATATATAAGATCAAGTTTTAGTTCACCCACCAGAAAGCCCAAAGGAACATCCCTATGATAATGCAAGGTCGATATGAAAGTGTCGGCAAGAAGCCAGCATACGTATTGATTTTAGTCTTTATGCTTCCAGAATATTAATACAAAAGGATACATGCCCACAAACGCACAATGTCTGTGTTTTCTATTATTTTAAAATAATCACTCTTTAGAGACTGGTAGTGACATATTTGTGTAATCAACAGAGAAAATAGTGTTTCTTTGTGTATCTGTCTCTCTATTAACCTCTACTACTCTACAGCCTGGCCGTCATTGTACTTTCCACATGATACATCTTTTCTAGCCTTTTTGCACTGTCTCCCACTGTGATTTTTTTCTTTCCTTTTGCGCTCTAAAGGTATTATTCAGTTCAATAGTCACTTCCATGCTTGATGTGACTATTGAACTGTATAAAGCCTTTGGAGAGAAATTGGAATAGAAATGTAAAGTTCAACACTTTACTACATTTGAATGCAGGTTACTACTACAGCCCCGCCTTGTCCAATTTGATATTTCAGAAATATCATCTCTCCTTACCTTGCCCACATACTGAGGGTCAGATCCCATGTATTCCTCCAGGACAAAGAACTGGTTCCATACCCATCCCCTCTTAACCCTCTGAAAGCTTCCATTCTCTCCTCTGTTTCCTACTGTAGACATGGATCTATGGGGCCAACTGAGTCCCAGCCGGCTCTGGTTCTGAGCTGGGTGCACAGAGTGGAGAGGAGCAGGAGAGCTCTTCTCAAACAGGAAGCACAGGAACAGCAGCAGACTGTTGCTCTTCAGCATTGGGCAGTCCGGAACAGTCCTTTTTTTAAAGTCCGAAGAAGAGTAGGAGATGAAAATGAGAGAGCCAGGGCACAGGACGATGGCTGAACAATGAGGCGTATGAATGAGAACAAGAGAAGAGTGAGTGAAGGAGGCACCAGGTATGAAGCAAAAATCCTGGTGTTCCTCAAGTTCTCTTCTTAGTGCTGGTGAGTCAGTCGACAGGTTGTGAAATCATCACCTGTAATAAAACAAAATAAATCAGTTATGATATTGATATAACTGAAAGTCAATGGAAGAGCTACTGTGTACTGTTTACTGTTAACTCTTCTCTTTTACCTTTTAAAACAATGTCAACCCCAGATAAGTGTAATCACTTTGAATTATAGTTTAATGGCTGTAGTCCTATCACCTAGGGATAGAGAATTTGTGATTACATATTCATGATTGACAGGTCTTATCAGTACTTCCAGCATTTCTGACATAGTGATAAAGAGAATGCACAAAATGACTGCATCAGGTCTGGAATAATATCTGTTCCTTTGGCAGAAGATAGAACCTTCATTTAAATCAGCTACATTTTAAGTAACTGGTTGTCATAGATATCAGCTTAAAGAATTGATGCGTCAGGATTCTCACCCAGTTATAAAATAGCTGAGCATCATCGGCTGTAAAATATATTTTATAGATGTATCATAGGCCTGTCCATGGAAATAAGGAGATTTAATCAGACAGATTCTGTTTACTACACACCAGGTTGCTTTAAAATTGAATAGACATCATTACATCTCAAATAACTTCCCTCTTACACAAATTACTTTATCTGAAATGACAATTTATTTAGTACTATATAAGAGAAAAAGAAAGAAACATACAAACAAATCAAAAGCCAAAACTAGGCCTTGTCTGACAGAAATGTAACATGCAGTTAGTTATGGGAAGTGAGTGTCTCAGACACTCACTGAGAAAACATACATATAACACAGAGAAAATATATCAGATAACCAATCACAAAATACATAAGACTGTTTTAGACTCTGCTAGCTCCAAAATAAAAATCCTTTCTTCATTTCCTGTTGTCAAAACTGTTGAGGAAATAAAATGAGTGAGGAACATCTGTACAATTCCCCAAACGTGATGTGAACATGTTAATATGAATTTACAATATATGTGCAAAATTAACAACCTGATCTAATTTATGAACATGATTTTATTGTGACCTCATACAAAATGCATAAAAACCCTATACAAATATTTTTATTGAAATGCATATAAATTTATTTGTAAGTAAAGCTATAACAGCTAAACCCATACCAAGCATCACATTACTGTCCATATAGGAATATATGAATCTTTATAAATTTACAATTGTGCGCTATTACATAAACACTTTTTTTTCAAATGTAGAGAGAGGTTATATTATCCGAGAGACTTTTGATTCATTTTTGTAAAAATGCAAATGAACACAGGTAACAAATCAGCAAAGTACCTCTTCACTAAATCTCATTAGTGAGTTCCAGTGCTGTTTTGTTATTTTTCACCAGTGAAAGTTACTCGTCTCACACCTCCAACCTTGTCCAGATGCCAACCCAATATTGCTTTGCTATGCCTCGGTGCTCCACACTTCTTGCGTTCGCTTCATTGACTGCATGATTGATCATTGGCTCTTCGTGTCTGGGTCAATGTGCTTATCAGGTGGCCTGTGTTGAGCCCCACCTGCTTCAGCATGGTGCTGGTTTTGGCAATGTTTAAGCGCATCGAGATGGCCTTGCCAGCAGACTCAGCTAGACCACGATAGCTGGAGATGCTGGCATTTAAGAAAGTGGCCTGCTGAGGCCCAAATGCAGCTGCCCTCCAAAACATGCCAAGTTATAAAAATCCCTGCATGTTTAGAGGTAGACATGGAAAGTGTATTTGACCTTGGATATCTGGAGGCTCCAGTCAAGCAATATAAAATAGCCTTTTAAAGAACGTTACATTTCAGCCAATATTAGGAACCTAATTTTTGCAGCCAATTTCAATGAACATGAAATCATTCCATTAAATATTTGAGAACATTATTGAATTCCCTTATATACACTCTAAAAGGATATAACAAAATATCTATTTACTAGCACAAGCACAGGGAAGCTTGCTCCCATAACTGGATAATAACAATACAGCAATGAAACTGATGACTGTATTTATTTTTAAAACATAAGCTACATTTCAGTGAGCAGTTTTTAAAATGGCAATCACATTGTTTCTCTCCCAGAATCCCATTGCTCTTTGACTTGCATGCCTTAAGAAAACATACCATAAAGCTTCTGTGGTTCAGTGCAATTCAGAGTGATTCTACTTAGTCACAACATAGTGAATGACACATATAACCACTTACAGCTGAATGTGAAAAAGTAACCCACAAGTCAAACTGTAATGCTGTATTCCATTAACTGGACGCATTGGAAACGAAAGATCATATTTGCAATGTTTATCCAAAGCCATTTGGGGGAGGGGATGGGTTTGTCAGGAATGTTGATGCCAAGTCTGTTCAGTATAGATGGAGATGACCTGGAGTCAAACTCATCTCACTAGACCAGTGCTGGTGAAATATGGATCTTATTACATTTACCATGCTATCTGAGTAAATGTTCTGATGTTCACTCAATTAAAAAGGAAGGCCTCCAAGTTCCATGGCAATGTAATTTCAGTGGTCAGTGGTCAAAATAGTGGCCAACACAAAATGGTTCCTGAGTTCCTAAAGAGCAAAAGAAGGGCTCTACCAGTACCCTTGGCTTGTCATGACAATACATTGGCTCTGTTGCTATAGTACTTTAAACTGCAGGCAATCCAAAGAATTGGAAAAGGAAAGGAAAAAAGTGCCACTTTTCAAATGGATTAATTTTCAATTAAGTATAAAGTAGTTAAAATGGGCAGTGCTCACAGTAATAAGTGGTAACTCAGGGTTTAAGGTTTTTATGGCTACTGATCCTAGGGTCCTTGATCAAGACCCTAAACCCTCAACTTCTCAGTTGTACGTTCTCAATCTATATTTTCAAATGCATCTTGAAAATCACTTATCCTTTCTATGGTGCTTTAGATAAAAACACCAGCCAATTGAGCAAATGTAATTCAAATGTTAATACCATGTTTGAAACCATACTGTCTCAGGACTTATTATTCCACATCTGGACATTTAGGATGCAATGATTGATCTTGTGAAGGAAATCATTAGATGATTTGCATGAATCAGTAACGGTAGAGCGGGACGAATTGCTGGGTCTAAGACTGGCAGCTGTGAAGAACTGTTCTAGACAGAAAGATTGATCTACTCAGGACAATTCTCTCTCTCTTCTGCCACTGTTGCTGATTTGGTCAGTGTCTGTCTGAAATAGCACTATTGCATATGGTGTTTCCCCTTTATTTTTGAGGAGGCTTAATCTAACAGTGCTCATCACTCCAGCAATACTGGACACTTCTCAAGTGTTAATTTAAGGATGCTTTGAGTGATGAGAGCCCCCTCAGAATAGTCGTTCTCCAAATTATGTTGTCTTTCACTAAGTGTCTATTTCAAGTAGGCTAAATTCAAAAAGCAGGTAGACTTTCTGAGTACGTCAATGGAGTGATCAGTATGTAATGGGACTGTAGCTGATTTTTCCTCTTGATTTCATCAGTTAATTTGATAATATGTTGAATATTCATGTTCTCATTCACCTCCCAACTGGTGTAATAATATATACCATCAGTACACAAATTTGATTATAGTATCTCATTGACACCATTGTCTTTGGTTAATTTCATTGACATGGAACACAGACACAAGAGATTATCAAGGTTACGCAGCATATCTTGTTTCATTTATTCCCACAAGCGCTACTTAAAAGTCAAAACTCATCAGCCTCCACCCATCTCTCCCCACCTGCATACATAATCAAGACAAGTTGTCACTGCATAGGTCATCTGTGTGATGGTGAGGGTCAGCGTATTTCCTACTCTGATATAATGCAGCATTACTTCTTCCATGGTTTCTTGAGAGTGCTGAACAGTCTGATGGTCATTTTTTTTCCTGGGCATATATTGCACTGAATACCTGATGAGAGGGGTTCATTAGCATGTGTCAGACTCAGTGTATGCTGCATTGACCCACACGTCGGCCTCTGATAATGTGAAGCTGTGGCCTGACAGCATTCCCTGAGCATTGTGTCAGCATTGGTATAGTGTTCCCTCAACTCATCACCCCCAATAATCAGCAAGCATATGGCTTGCCAAGCTGCCAGCTCAGATTAAGAGGGATATGAAAGTTATTCGTTGTCAGGCCTGTCGTAAACTTGATTAACAGATAAGCAGTTGAGATTGCAGGGAAGTAAGGGAGGACGGATGAGATTAATCTGGTGGAGAGTTCTACTTATAATTCTGCATGAAGAGGAGGGTTTTTTTGGATGTGTGTGTAGAGGGGCATTTTTTTATATCATGGTAGACACCAAATGTCAGTGACAGTTTTGACACTGTGGGAACATTTGTCTGGTCGAGGAAAACAGACTTTCTTTCATTAATTAATTATTTTTTTATATTGAGGATGTATGCCTACATATACAGTAAGCCTAACCCTAACCTTAACATCAGTAACCAAAAGGAAATAATAAAAATTTAAGGGAGTTTCGGAGTGGATTAAGTGTTTACGAAAGAAAGAAAGAAAGAAAGAGTGCTATAAATGAGGACAGGACTGCAAAGTAATATTAGATAGAAAGGAACTAAATCAGACTAACAGCAAATGTAGACTGGACCAAGCTTAATAAATAATCAAGTGCAGACTCATGAATAAAAGATGGGTGGGTAAATAGGTTCTGTGAGTGGTTGTAGCACTGCAGGGACACTGTTTCCTCAGTGGAACATCCCACACAAAGGTTCTCACAGTTACATCCCTGCGGATTCCTTTCTCCCTGGCATTGCCAGTGTCAGGGCAGAGGCTCACCCAAGATTACCCAGAAGACATCCCAGATCCTCTTGAGCTTTTCATTTAACCATTGCAGTTCACATCCCGAACATTTTGTATTGCAACACACTTTGTCAGATCTTTTTGGCTCATGCTCAGGCACATTTTGTTCCTCACCTTCCAGTCCTGCTCCAAAAAATAATAAAATAATTTTAATGGACAAGTCTACTACCCGTACATCATCTTGTAAAGAAAGGCATACAGTTATTTACTTCAAGGAAGGTTTACTTCTCCAAATTACATTTTGTCCAACAACAATGAAATATGGGTTTCGGTAAATGGATTTTGAGTTTTATAGTTCTGTTGCGCATTTGCTTTTTAAAGAGACTAAACACTGAAACAGATGCATACAGGCTGGCAAGGTTCTGTGGCGGCTAGCTTTAGGCAATCAGGAATGACAATCACAAAATGGCTCACAAGGACTGTCTCCATGTGAAAAGTCATGTTTGGCTATATTTGCTAAATGGTTACATACACTAATTTTATTCACCTTTTTGCTTCATAGCACTGGCAATAAGGTATTGCAGTATTCAGAGGGACATTGATTCACCAGAGAGAGAACCAGATGTTTCATTGCCTCTTTTCTCAAACAAAATTAATCAGCACACCACATACAATAGCTGCGCATGGCTGTTGCTTATACAAATTATTATTATTTTTTTTTTGATGCTTATAATGACAAAGGATCTGGATAAAAGATTTTTAGAAATATCCATGGACCCACGCTTTACACTATTTAGGTATATTTTTATCTTCCTAAACACGACGGCAGTATAATCCAAACTTTATTCAAATTCAAATGCTAATTAGGAAAAAAACAATTCAGTAATCTACTTTCAAATTAGTTTTCGTCTGTGGCTGCATAATTTTAGAAATAATTCAAATTTATTTGTGAAATGTCTATTTATATTTGGATTTTCTTGCAGAACTGTGTACAGTTCCATGACACATTTCAAAAAGAAAGCAAAGTCTTTCTGACATATTTTTTTTTGCATTCAGTCATTCATCTTCAGCAAGCACCAGGGTGGTGGAGGATCTGAAGGCTATCCGAGGAACAATGGGTGGGATGCCAGTACATCTCAGGGCATCATGCATGCGCGCACACACACACACACACACACACACACACACACACTCACTCACACACATGCACATATTCACACATTGGGGCAATTTGAAGTAGTCAGTCCACCTAGAAGCATGTTTTTTGGGAAAATAGAGAACCTGGAGGAAACCATGGTGAGAACATGAGAAACTCCACACCTGTGTGATTTCTGTCTAGTCCTCTGAATGTCAAACTGACAATTGATTTTTCAACTGTCATATTGAAAATCATGTTATCCATCTTAACTCATATTATTCTGACATTTTTGAAAAAAAAAGTAATAGCAATTCTTCCATTTTTGCTGCCAACCAGTCACACTCTGTGTGTAATTTTTGGTATGGCTTTTCAAGTACAGATTCGAATGGTATAGACTTGGGGCAACAGTTACAAAAAAATAGTGATATCCGCTAGAATTGCGTAACCACGATGTAAGCTGCAAAGTTAATTGTAAATTGGGTCGTTGTAAACTTAAATAAAGTTTTTGTTTTGGAGTAGATAAAGCCAGACATTGAGGTCATGCCATCAGAAATCGAAGCTTAATAAGGAATTGTCAAACAGACTTTTCCATTTTAAATAGGGTGGCCATTGTACATTGTTGAACATGAATATTCACATCCAAATTTGATCACATGCCCTTTCCACTGACATTATGCAAATGCTGGTTGAAATGTGGTTACAAATACAGGCTGGCGGAAACTGAAAAGCAGATGAATTATGTCATTCATTATAGAGCCATAATTAATTCAACGAATATCCCTATATTTATCGTTTCCTTTTTTCTTTTTTCAATCTCAATTCTCAGTCACTTGGCCTACTCAATGACAGTAAAAGTCTGTAAGTGAATGAACGTGAACTCTCCTTTACCCCTATGTTAGCCAGTCGTAGCTCACAGACAAAAAAAGGCCTAAGGCAAAGAAGAGGGTATACGAGTTCTAAGCCTACAAGCTCCTATGGGGACCCGTCTGGATCTGCTGCCAGAAAACCAAGCTCTTATGATGCAACAGACAAAGCATGAATCAAACCTGGTGATTATGAGCAAATAGAATTATTTGACAGCTCAAAAAAGTACTTTTGTCATCTGAATTATGTATTTTCCTCTGGCTTGTCATATGTCAGTATTTTTTAAGCCTAGACCTGTTTCAAGATTCACAGTACAGGAAAATGGGAAAAAAAAATGTGATTCTTCCAAGTCTTAAGTCATTCTGAAAGCATGTGAAGAGTATGTGTGGATTCAGGGCTCCTGTTGTGGATGTTTTTTGAGAAAAAAAAGGAAAGCAGAGGAAGTGAGACTAAAGAACAACCGTTAAATAAGTGCTAAGCTCTGCATCTTGGACTGTCTAGCTGCTTACAAGAGACTTTCTTCTTTAACTTAGACTGTGGAAAACAGTGAACACACTGATGATGTATGATGGATTTTTTGTACGTATGTACGTACGTACGTGTGTACGTATCTATCTATCTATCTGTCTATCTATCTATCTATCTGTCTATCTATCTATCTATCTATCTATCTATCTATCTGTTTAATTTGCATGTATTTATTGAAGAACTGTAAGCACAGGAAAAGACAAAATTTGAATGCAGCACATAATCATTCATTCTAGTGTGCTTTTGTGGTGTATAAGGTATCCGGTCAGGCTTAGAATATGGAAATGAAGTTATTAGTTTATAGGCAGCACTGGAAGCATCTTAATGCAGCAGCATGAAAAAGAAATGCAACTTTCAAAATATCTATTTCAATTAAAGTCTATTGATGGTATGGCAGTTCTATATGGTGCTTGTGTTTTGAATTTATGCACTAGATGTTTAATAGATATACTGTATAAAAAAGGAAATAAAGTTCTGATCTTTTACAGCAAATTATATCCACAAATTTCATTTATATTTCACACCAAATCATGCTCTGACTATTAACATTTTCCACCAAGCTTTGAGTGACATGGCCCTTGTTGATAACATTAGAAAGAAGGAAATGAAGTCTTCTGGTTCAATAAATCACTTGCCTATCTAATTCTCTCATTTGCTACATTCCTTCTTGTTAAATGAAACGCTTCATTAGGCTGTGTTAAAAGCAACCAGTCCCTCATGGGAGTGTTCTCCAAATAAATGACCATTGTGTTATTTTATGACATGTTGCCTAATGGAAATACTTTTAAAAGCAACTGTCTCTACTCTCTATTCTACTACAGCAATTTTAATGTCAGTCATATAATACCCCATATTATGAAAGCACAATTCTGGCAGATAGAAAAGGAAAAAAATGCATAACACATTTTTGTTTTCAGCAGAATGATGTCAAAATTTTGACTTATTATCTCAAAAGTCTGGCTAATTATCTTAAACTTCTGGTGTTACCTTAAAATTCTGATGTATTATCACAAAATGCTGACATGTTACCCCAAAATTTCTGACTTATCTCAAAATTCTGACTTATTTTCTAATTTTTGAAGCTACCTCAAAATTCTGAATTCTAACCTCAATATTCTGACTTGTCTAAAAGATCTTAATTATTATCACAAACCTCTGACTTTATGTCAAAATACTAAAAAGTTACCTCAAAATTCTGACATTACCTCAAAATTCTGACGTATTGTCTTGTCTTTTGACAGATGATGTTAGAGCTATGCAAATAATGTGTCCTTATTAATCATATGTAGTTCAAAGCCTGTTTATCAGGAAACCAAATTACCTAGCTTTGTTAGTAGGTACCTATCTTGCTAGCATGATAGCTAACATAGTTGTTCAAGTGATGTATCATTTCATGAATTAATACTTTTAACACGACACCTGCTATTCCTGTTAAACATATGTGTGTTGTACCTAAATATCCAACAAATGCTCTTCAGTTAGCTACATCACTCCCATTCCTTGTGTAAATGGAAGGTAGAGCCAAGTGATCAGTGTCTGAATATGGGATCAAGCATCAGTGGCTAACTATCATTAACCAATAATATATATATATATATATATATATATATATATATATATATATATATATATATATATATATATATATATATATATATATAATTGGTACAGAATTTTTAGAGAATAATGAAAAAAATATTTTCATGTATAAGAATAAGAATATGATTATTTCTTCAACTTATAATTTTCATTTAAATAATAAATAATTAATTAATAATAGTTTGGTGCAGCTTTCAGTGTGACCACTTTGTTACACTAATTGGCCATGATTTTAACAAGTTCATTTGCTTGGTGTGAAGAATACAGTTCATAAACTATTACAATGGTCATTATATTGCAAAAGTAACAACTGCTTGCCAAGAACAGTCTGGTTTGGCAGTTAATTGGACACTAGTAAAGGGTAAAACGTGAAGCTTGAGTGAACAATTCAGGATGGGTTAAAATTCACACACAGCCTGTCAGATTGGGAAAGATAACATTCCAGTTAATCATGCCCAATCACAGATATTTCTTTTGCTTTTATAATGCTTTAAATTTATAGCCCCCAGATCTTAACCGATTGTCAATTCTCATATTAAGCAAAGCACTTTACAGGAGTTCGATGAAGAAGTTGATTAGGAAAAATCAACATGTTCAAGGAGACAACACTGAAGCTCTTTGAGCACTTGACAAATGACAGTAGTGTGTCAGCTGGCACAGCTAATCACAAGTATTTCACTTCCTACAGGGTGTTCTGTTTCCTTAATTACTTTCTGTGATTAAGATAAACCCTGGTGATGCTACTATGTATCTGTCTTATTACTTCAACTTGTATTGTCATACATAAAATACACACACATGAAAGCGTCATTCAGAAACCCTGCATTTCGACTGAGGTCTCAATAGGATCTGGCTCCATTTGCATGATTATGGTGGAGTGTGGGATTATGAAATGGGGGTTGGGGGGTGATGAGAAAACACATTTTGAGCTTCTGTAGCAGTGACAAGCTCATACATAGGGAGCTGATAAAGAAGTTGATTGAATTGTACTTTCAAGGCGCAGCAGTAAATGAAGGCATCAGAGCGCTGATTTGAGAGCTCTTAATGATTAGTCTTAAATAGGGCTCAATGTAACATGGTAGTGTTATTCATGAAGCAGCTTTAGAGGAAGAGGAAGAGGAGGAGGAGGAGGAGGAGGAGGAGGAGAAAGATGGGAGCATGATGCCTATGCCCTGATGCTATCTGACACTTGGATGATTGGCACTTATGAGTTTGAGATAAGGTATGTAGTCTTACTTAGCTTAGGTGTTAAAAGTCTGTGCATGTCGGTAGGTGAAAATTAATAATATATAATCTATTTCTTTAAAATTTTTATGTTATTATGTGATAAACATATATATATATATATATATATATATATATATATATATATATATATATATGGTTTTGGGGGAGCTGTTGATCCTAAAATTCATTTTAAATTCATTCATTTTATTTATTAGCATGTGTGCATCAGTTGTATATGAATGTCTCTTAACACACAACCAAACATCACTATCTAAGTATTTCTAAGTAAATCCTGTTAAACTTGCAGGTGGGGACAAAGTGACTAACGTTTTGTGACATTGTAAAGCTATCTGTACATTTTTAGTCTCCTGTATCTCTGTCAGTAGCTATTGCTTTTTCTTATAGTAAAGTACTGGTGAGAATATTGCAAATGCCTCAATTTCAATCACAGTGAACTGCTGTAATATGCACTTTGAAGGACACCCACCTGAGAAGTTATAAGGGAATATTAAGGATCATTAAAATGATTCCATCTCATTTTTACAGGTTATAAACATCTCGTTTTCTGGAACATTTTCTTCATCTTCTCTTCTCTTAATATAATTACACTCATTTTCACAGACACTATTCCATCAATATGCTGAAGAAATGCATACTCGTATTGCTTCCATGTACTTTTGCAAAGTGAATTGTACTGTACATATATTCTGTTCAAGTGTTTAAGGTGCATATTTTGATTTGGCAAATAAGCATATTAGTGTGTTTTAGTGCCACAAGATTTATTGGCTCATTTTTTTCATTACAACTCTAATCTAAATGCAAATTCTGACTATCCCTCTCAACCAAGATGTCTGGAAGCACCTCGTGGATATTAGATACCACTGATATGTTCTCTTTTTTTGTCTCTCCTCCTTTCTTTTATTGTTTTGTGGAAATTCAATAAAGGCTGAAGGTGGCCTGTTGAGTTAAAATGGGGCCAAGGGAATTTTGTTGAAGTACTTCCAATCAGAGACCAGGGCCAGTGTTAAATGAGTGCAACATTTATGATGAGATGCACCCTTAAATAAACAAGGTTTGCAAGAGACACAATCTATCAAATCATCCTCTGGGATATGGATGATTCGTATTGTGCATATGTGTTTGCGTGCGGGTGTGTGAGTGTTAATACCACATAATAGGTTTAAAATGTGGTTAGTATTGATGTTACGACTTAAGAGCAGGGAGTCACATTGATGGGACACAGTTTGTGGATACATAACACTGGCAGAATATTGATCTTCTAGAACAGCACCTCGCTTCCTTTCCTGTAATAAAAGATGCCTGCAGGGCTCCTGAACTTATCCGACTGCAGGAATTCAGGCTGTGTTTCTTGTTCTTCACTGCTTTGTATCATTTGTCAGGCTGAAAAATGTGATGTCTGCTTGATGCTCATGTTCCTGTCTATGTTGGCATTTCATATTGGCCAGCGAAGGCTCTCGAATAGTGCTGATATGGGCATCTCACGCTAAAAAGGTCCATCCTTTCTCCTTCCAGCTGGCCTACCCATCAATCTTTCCATTGCTCACCTGATAGTATGAGTGCCACCCACACATCCGACCCAACACATACACACACTCATTTGGTCAGACAGATCCATAACGCAGAGACGGGCAGTAGTGTGTTTCTCTAACCTTTGTTATGAATATACACTAAAAGGCTAAATTCTCAGTCAACCACCAAGACAAATATTTCTCTCACAATGTTACGTTCATCTCCATTAAGTGAAATCATGTTTGTTCTTATTTCCTGAAAAAAAAAAGCAGCAATGATGAAACATAACACACACAGGACCACAGTAACTGATCTGATATCAGGCAGTAGTTATTAGAAAAGAATGCATTGTGTGCTGGGAAGTGCATTTCTTTCCATTTAAATAAAATATGTGGGTTTTTCAGCTCCATTTCAGTTTCATTCAAGGATTTCTCAAACATATTTAAACTAAGCTTTAAATAATGTATTTCTCAATCATAATTATTATCTCAATCCAGCCAGTTATTTCCAGTTGGTTCACACATACACTCTATCACGTAAGGAACAAAATACTTCAGGACATGCAGTTACGTGAACATAATCAGTGATTTGGGCACTGAGTTGGGGGCAACATGAAGTGGAGTTACTGTTACTATTCTGAAGTTGTTTCTTTCTTGTAATAGCACATCCTACAGTGGTTTATTCCTCTTACCATAGCAATTTGCCAACACTAACAAGTTACAGCTTTACTTCTGACCGTTATAAAGCTCTGACACTGGAGACTCCTTTCAAATATGCTTTGTTTCCTTACAATATCAAATGTTTCCTTACAATATCAATACACCATATAAACAATTACACATATCTTTTTTTTTTTTTTTACACATCTGTTTATGTGGAGCACCCACCATTAACCCTCCTATTATCTTTGGGGCCAGTTTGACCCCATTCAATGTTTAATGTCTCTAAATACATGATTGACATCTTTTTTTTTTTTTTTTTTTTTTTGCTTCTTATTTAATGCCTTTTCTTAATTTAATGGGGACAACTGGGTAAACATAACATTAACATGATGATATGTTTTGAATGTCTTGTACACATTTTGTAGCATCGGTGTTCTTTGGGGTCAATTTGGCCCCAGGCTGTTTTAGCTATATGAAACATATAAGAAATATCAAAATTTTACAGACATTTGTTTTGGTTGTTTTGGATGATATTGAGGTCACTATAACATACAATTTTATAATCTTCAGAAAACTTCCCTCTGCTTTAGGGCCCTAACATAACCATACCTGTAGTATTGCGAGAACCACTGATAGTTCACCCAACATAGGGTAGGATCAAACATATAAAGACTTGCACAGCAGCCTTCTAAACCATTTTTCTTGGTGCACTGTGAGCTCTCTCTTTATGCTTTAAGCAGAGATTTTCTGTCAATGAGGTTTTGTCACAGTTCTTTGACAGTGAAAATGACATAGAGGAGAATGTGTTTGAGACAGAGGATAATGTTGAGGAGGACCCTGATTATGAGGCATCCTCCTCTGATGAGAATGAGACTCTTAGTCTTGACCCTCCTGTTGTCTCTCAACTACCAGCAGACACACTGCCTTCCAAAAATGGAAAGTTATTATGGTCCCTCTCCACACTTGAACCACAGGGTAGACTTAGTGCGGCTAATATCGTCAAAATCTGTACTTAGAAATAATATAAAGGAATTAAAATATCAAAAAAGATTTCTAACTTTCTTTCTAATTTTAGGTCAATCAGTTAGATGTTATGGTTATTTTGCATATTTTCCCATAGTCGCTCAACAGGTATTCTAGATGTATGGGGTGGTTGGGGGTTGGGGGGTTGTGTTTTATTTAAAGGACTATTTAGGTAGTCAACAAAGAAACAAAGTACCTGACACATGAACCTGGGTAAAAATCACATTCTGAAGGTTTAAATTCCTGGGGTCCCCAAGAATAAAAGATGTTAGCAAATTTAAGGATAACAGGAGGGCTTTAAATTCCCTCCATAAGTCATTAGATTCATTAAAGAAATGCATTAGAATGAGCATGGTAATATAAAGCTGTGATATGTCTTGTAGTCAGCACTACTGTCAGAGCTGGTGATTAACAGAAAATTAATCAAAACCTTCTGAACACTCAGAGTCAAGAATGTAACACCATTCTGTTATAAGCATATATAGATTTCAGTTATCTCCACTATTAGTTTGAGGTTTGAATGGGTTTACTGATTCAGGTAAGTCTCCTATAGGCAACCAGAAAGCACATGCACACATACACATGCGACGTGTTCACCAGTATTCCTATCTAGATCAATTATTCATGTCTCATTTGCATTAGGACATTCATATTAGAGGGATCAGAGAGAGAGACCAGTTAGCACACTGTGTTTTGAACTCACTTGGGATGCCACAAGCTAAGTGGTTCGCTTTCTTTTCCTGTGTTGTTTGCTATAATAGTGCCTCCATTATGTGTCACTGTTCACTCTTATGACTGCTGCCCATTCTATGGTTCTGCATTGCTTCTATTGCATAGTTTTTGCATGCATGCTGTCTATATGGCTACTTAATGCTGAGATGATGTATTCGTTTCAGGAGTTAATGTGACTTAAAAAGGGAAGAGAGCAATGCTGCTAACATGACTGTGGTGGTTGATTGTGCTTCTAAGTAATATTAAACTTTAATGAACACTACATTGTCTAAGGTGGTGCTTCTGCATAAGATAAGCTTTAATATCGAATCAATACAGCATAACAGAAACACGAACCATGATGGGGAAAAAAAAACAAAACAAAACAAACGAACAAAAAAACAGCACTATGTGAATGAATCTTCTGAGTTAAGATATATGGTGCAAGCCTCGGCAACTGATATGAACCTGTTTGAAAATAGATGAGACAGCATTCCATTCCAGCTGAACCACCTACACACACAGACACAGACAAACACACACACACAAACACACAAACACACACACACACAAATGTATTTGCTTTGTGCTGTATTAATAGTGGAAGAGAAAGTACCAAAAATGAATGATTTTTTTTTTTCATAAATGAGCAAATTTTGATCAACTACACTGTTTAACACAATAGCTGTATGACTGGCCTTAATACAGGGGGAAAAAGCTTATTTCCACTCCTTTGAACATTTGTTTACTTTGTAATTTATATAATAATCCACTCAAAGTAAACACTTTTAGTAACTCCAGGAGCAATTATGTAGTGTACTATATGTAATATGGTCCAATAAGCATTATGAATAAATAATGAGCCGAATTTTAACTTAGAGAAAGGCCTGATTAATTATTTAAATTCCAAAATGGATTTACCATTTTACCACAAATGAATTATAGCTTAATAGTACTGAAAATGGATAATAGTATAAGCATATTTTGTCAAGCAGGATAAGCAGTGGTGGAAAAAATGTACACATTTACTTCATTTGGTAGAAGCAAGATTTAATTTCACGACAAAGAAAATAAGTCTCCACTAAGGGATAATGAATTTCCAAGAGCCAAACCGTACTTCTTTCATTATTTACAGACCATAATGTGTTCTATAACTTCCAAAGAGTAATGACCATGAAGTACTGGTCTTAGAGAAACTGAACACATTTTAATTCAACTATAGATTTCTGAGCAAAACACAACAATATTGTTTCTTTTTTTTTCCCTGAGACAAACCTATGCTCATAGTTTATATTTATGTCTTTAATTTCCCTTAATCATTCAAGTCCTATAGTTTTTAAACATATCTTATATGGTGAGAAAAGAAAATTGACAGGCTCTAAGGATTCTTAAACCCACAGCCTGGTTCTTGTAAATGTTTCCACTCATTTGAAACAGAAGCAGGACTGTAGAAGTTCTCTGGCAAAGTATGCTATTAATAAATCATTTTCTTCAAGGATGGAACTAGACAGACTACCAAAGCACTGGTGGCCAGAGATATCAGCTCATGATAAGAGTACTTTTTCTGCACAGACACAGTGATATGCCACTGAAGATTTGTCATCTGCTCCGTGTGATAGTCACCAGAGCAAAATTGACACCATATATAATCGACCAGTTCTACTTTCTTCAGTCGTTCTTTTCCGGTTCAGACCAGTTTTGAAGGATTGGCTGAAATGAAAGTGTGGCACAGTATGAAGTGAGCAATGGACATCTTGCTTCAACACTGAGAGTTTTTTTTTTTCTTTTTTTGCAGAATACTTTTTAAATGAAGCGTGATAATTTGTATAACTCAGTTAACTTCTATAATAGTTTGTCTTCTATGACAACTTCTGTAATAGTCTGTCTTTTATGACTCTGAGACAAAATTGAAACTTTAAATTCTACATATATCCTGTTTTGTTGTAAGCATATTTGAATTTTGTCCTCCTTTAGCTGTCAGGCGTGCAGGTTCTTCACAGCCTGGGTAGTATACACATCAGTTAAAGAACTTAATAAATAAGACAAATGAACATCTGTTAGGCAAATGAGGACTTTCTCTTTTAATTAAAATGCTGACTGTGTATTTATATGAATCTCATTTACTCCAAAGTTTGTTGTAAAGAAGGAGAACTAAGGTCAGTGGGTACCTATAACACCAAAACCGTTTGTTGATCTGTGAGTGTGAATGTATTGAAAGATTTTTTTTGTTTCCATGTTTTCTTAGATTTATTTCAACCATGAAACACAAAGCTGATTGTTGAATTTATTTTATCATAATGTACTAAAATGCTACAAATTATCCACTCACTATCTTAAATACTGACAATGACAGAAAGTTTTGGTGCTTTCAACCAAATAGATCCTTGTCGCACCAGCTCTGCCCTTGAGTACTTTACATAAGGACAGTTGTATTCACTCCTGATTGCATTAAATAGTTGGTCTCGCACCCAGTGAGCCTAAAATGGACCAGTTGACCTTGGTTTTGCAGGGAATTTGGGATGAGGGTGAATCAGCCATTTTCCACTGGTTGTTAAACACAGGTTCTATTTGAAAATAGACCTTGGCAAGCTTGGCTCTTTCTCTCTCTCTCTCTCTCTTTCTCTCTCTCTCTATCTATCTGATCTAATGAATCAACATCTCATTCCCAACACGTCAAAAATTGAAGCATGGGCAGAAGCCGTTAAGGTTACTGCAGACACGTCTGAGGTTGCTTTCAACATCACTTTCTGACACACTCGGCAGGCGGTTTGTTATGAATGTAAATATCCGGAACAACCTCTGATTGCAACAATATCTGTAGCACTGGTCTTTTAATACTTTTTTAAATATTTTAAATAGTTATCTTTTTCAAAGCAATAGAAACATGGATTGAGCTGTGCAAGAAATTGGTTTACTGATTTTTATGATTAAAAAAATGTGATATGGTCTTCTGTCACAAGCATGGTGCATGAGGCATGGTGGTGCAGTGGGTAGCATTGCCACCTCCCTGCTTCAGTAAAGGTTTATATTCCTAGGGCCCAGGGGACACTAATGCATAAAAATTGGGGCCTAGTGTATTACAGCTCAAAGTGTACCCAAACATAGAGTATTGGGTGCAGTAGAAATGGAAATGCAGGTTTTAATTATACTCTACAGGACTTACCAGCAGGTCCAACTACTAAAATCAATCCATTTTAATTGATCCATCCTTATACAACAGACACCCTCAACCGATCATGCTTTTAGCTCTTCGCCTGTCACTGATGACGTAGATAGATACAGCATACTGTAAATTCATCCAGGCTACATTGTACCTCAAATCATATGTGTTGTGTAACCCCTATTACTATATCTGTACATCTGACACAAATCAATTTTATTGATCAATTAAAATGCATAATTCACAAGTTATATCTAAGTGGCTATTTTACTAAGTAGGGCTATTTGCCAAGCAGTGAATCATAGAAGGCTTAATGTGGCTGGATGTGGCATGTGTAAAGAGGAAACGTGTAGAGAGAGGAGGTGAACCTAGGTAAGGAAGAGGTTATGGCAAGAAAAAAAAAGAAAGAAAACATAAAGTGGACAGTTGTGAGCATATATTTCTGAATCTCATAGAACCCGGTTATATACAGCAGATGCATAAGCACAGACTTAGACTTACTTACTTACCTACTTTCTTTCTTTCTTTCTTTCTTTCTTTCTTCAAGCTCAGTAAAATGTTGCTATCTTGAGACAAGGTGTCAGCCACCAGTCTATCTACCATCTGTATTTATCCTTTCTTCTAATGTCTCATTTTATGTTCTTGCAATATCCCTATTTCCCTCTTTCTAATGAAATTTCCTTTATGTAACTTATTCATTGGAACAACAAATATTGTCTCTTGTGCTTTATGGACTGTTAAGCATACTAATATTGACTGAATGGAAGGCAGAGAGGACATTTCTCAATTAGTTTCATGTTACTATATGGAAATATGAGCATCACAAACACAGTAATGACATCCTACCCCATCCATTATGTACTAATGAAATTCCTGTGGGCAGAAGTTTGTTTTCCCTGCTCATGTTTGATTGGTTCCAGATAATTTACCAAGAAAAAAACAATTGTTAATTGTCGTTAAACACTAGCCTATAATTAAAATTAGTGTAAATCTGCTATGAAATGATGTTGCCCAGAGAGCCGTTTATAAATACAGGCAATTTAAACCAATTTAATTTTTTTTCTGGTCATTGGACATATTTGCTTAGATGATAGCTCATTATCCATTTAGTATGTATCTACGTATGGGAATGAGGCATTAGTGCGTAAGACCTTTTGTCTTGGCTAAGTGTCTTGTTCTCACATTATAATATTTATGGCTTAGCTTGGCTACTTTAATTCAACTGAGCAGATGTGTGATATATACTGTATACTACTGATTAGTGAAATCCAACCGTGCTGCAGAGGTGACAAAGAGCATTATGCTTTAGTGGGGAGATGTGTTTTCAATTAACAGGAAGTTCTCCTTACATTTCATCCATTACAGTCTGTCCCAAGAGAATGGCCATGCTCTTCTAATGCTGCTCGATATCTGGCAAATCGGTTCCTTAAGATATGCTGCCTGGACTGCTGCTTGTCTTATTATTTGTTTAATAACTAAGAACTGCTTAGTGTGCATTATAGCCCTCACTTTGCTCAGTTGCAAAACAATGAAATAGTATCAATTCTGGAATCTCTGCTCCATTAACCCTAGCTCATTTTTGAGCATTTTCACTTCCTTTACTATTAAGCTTTTAACATTGCAAGCACTACAGGAATTCATTTATGCCATATCTATTTCTTTTTTCCTGGCACATCCAAGACTCTACACAGGTATGTCAATATTTGATATGTAAATACTTTGATATGTAAATATGTAAAAACAGTTTTTTCCTCCCCTTAACGCTTTGTGTCTCTTAAAATTATTGCAAGGTGATAGATTCTCTGTGATATGGAAATATATGCAAACTGAAGACACTTTGGGTCATTTTTTCCCCCTCAGTCTTCTAAGCACAATAATCAAGAGGCACATTAGCCTGAGGCCATTCTATTGTAATCATACTGCTAGTTATTAAAGCCAAGATATTTCAGGCGATAATACAACCTAACTACCTTAATCACACTGAGAGAACTCCAAGACCCATGCAAATCCCTTAATAACCATGAAAATGCCTTTGTCAATGAATTAGCCTTTTAAGATCCCTGTCAAATATGAGATTACTTGTAATACTTGAAATGACATTTTCTTGATTAAAAATGATGGTGTTCTTTTGAATGGGAAGTACATAGGTCAGATGCATTTTGAAAAAAAAAATACATACTTTACACACTTTTGCAGTTTGCATACTTTGACATGCCAGGATCAGGTCAATTAATTATCAAGCCCTTAGTGAAATTAGTTAGGCATATTACAGTAGGAGAAAACCATACAACCCAGCCTGGGGCTGAGGACAGGAGCTGAGAGACATGGGGTTATGCCTTTAAATTGTTTAACATGAACATTCATGAAAGTTCTGGACACCAGACAGCCTGTCATATCCGAACTCTTTGGAGAAAACTCATTTATTTGATTGACAGTTTTCCCATCATGTGGGATTTGTATATTGCTACAAATATGCATATTTTGCAATATGGGGAGTCCTACTGAAGTGAATCCATTTCTCAGAAGCCTTTGGACTGAAGGTGAACGCCTGGTAAAAGAAGGCCACGCTTTTCCCACTGCTATATTTTGTCTGTCTCTAAGGTATATGTCACCATTCAGACAAGAGCTGGCTTCTTCTTCCCACCATTTATTTTAGCTTGTGTTAATCTGCATTTTGGTGAGTCCTGCCTTCTGTTATTCAGAGAAGGGCAATATCTCTCTCATCCTTTTTGCTACATTCTTCACTTCAGAGAGTCCTATTGAAATATTGAGTAGCTCAGTTGGAATCCTTACAATAGCTGTAAAAAGCTTTTTGGCAAAGTCCTATTCTGATATCTCAGCTCTATTAAGACATCTTCACTCAGGTAGGACTTAGTAAGAAAGGAAACCCTTAAAGAATGGCACTGAACTACACAAAGATGCTCTCAAAATGTTGTATAAAAATTTAAGTGAAATGTATCTTGCTAAAAATAATCATGTAATTAGAAGGTAGGTTCACTTTCACACACAGTTACCACAAATGTGAAAATCTATACTATACATTTTTATTGTTCATTACATAGTATATAAGCATTCCTAATGCATTAGCAGCTCAGACTAAATCTGTCTAAGGTTTATTCCAAATAATATTCCAGAATGATTAACATTTCTCACAGCTACATTTGGCAGTGATGCCATGGTGTGCAGTTAATTTTAATAGCTGCCATAGATGCTAATCAGTAAACCTTGTTCACTCTTCAATGGAACAATTAGATGAAAATTTGGAATCTGTCTTGTAAAATTCAAATTATTAGCACGTTCTCTTAGGTGTGTATGATGTGTGCATATGTGATAATGATTGCAGACTGATAAAAAGGCAATGATTAAAAATGGAAACAATTGAGAATCTCTCTCTCACACGCACTCAAACACACACACACACACACACACGCACACCCAACAGTGATTTCCCATGTGAATTTTGACACTATTATTTTTTTTAACTCTTTAGCTAAACTGTATTCATTCTTTCTCAGTATGACTACTCACTCATTTTGGATACTTTTGTGTTTACTATGCTTCATAGAAGTCATTGCGTTGCATTATTAGTATTTAATATATAACTGTTGTTCTCAGTGTGTGACTGTTTGTGAAAAATGGGCAGCACTGGTGGAAGAAGCTATAGTGTAACTACACACACACCACCACCACCACGATCAAGGGATAATGACATGCATACCAGCAACTTCTGCAACATTCATGAATACATTCATCCAAACACCCCTGGGATGACATACAGAGACCTATACTCTACACTCTCCCCTCTCTCCTTCTTTCCTGTATTGTAATGTTATACTGAATTGTGGCAAGGAGCAGAGCTCTATTTTTTATAAAACCAGCAGCACTGATTCAGCCCAAGGAGAAATGGAAATTGGCTTTCTTTTTGTAGACTTGTGCAAGATTAAAATACAAGCAGCATTGCCTGAAAATGTGTAAGAGATGCAGGAGTTACAGAGGCATTAATCACTTGTATTACATAACTACTTTGGGGCAATTTATGGTGAAAGCTAGTTAAAATATAATTTTTTTCTTGCAGTATACAGTATTTATGTATTATATTACATCCAAAGGTTGAGACTCAACTCTGTTTTTAGAGGAAAATTGGATATGCTTTTGCCAGTGTTAATTTTGACATTTAATTTGTTGATTTACATTTAGTCTTAGTATTTCGATCAAAATACATAATAGTTTTAGTTTGTTACTTTTAGTCAATTTGCTACAGCAACCAAAGTTGCTAGATTTTTCATTCATCTTCACTAACTGCTTTATCCTGGTCAGGGTCATGGTGGATCCAGAGCCAGGTGGGAACACTGGGCACGAGGTAGAGAAGTCACCTCTGATGGGATGCAATGTCCATTGCAGGGCACCATGCACATACACATTCACACCTATGGGCAAATTAGCATAGCCAATCCATCTATCTGCATGCTTTTTGGAAAATGGGAGGAAACCTGAGAACCCAGAGGAAATACACAGAAATACAAAGAGAACTTGCAATACTCCACACAGGATTTCAGGAGCTCAGGATCAAACACAAGACCCTAGGGCTGTGAGGTGGCAATTCTACCCACTGCACCACAGTTTCCAAACTCAAATTAATAATTTCCTACATTTTAATTCTGTGGAATGCCAGACTGCATTTCACATCCTGTAGAAGGGTATATACAGTCATGGGAAAAAGAATGTACGCCCTCCTTTAATTCAATGTTTTTATTTATCAGGGCCTAAATAACAAATGTGTGGTCCTCCCATCTTCTATAATCAAACAAATAACTTCAGATGACACACACAAAAAAAAAAAATTCAAAAAAGCAAACCAACATTCAGAAACCAGATGGGAAAACATAAGTACACCCTATAATTCAGTAACATGCAGAACCACCTTTAGCAACAATAACTTGAATTAAACGTTTTCTGTTGGAGTTTTTTAGTCTTTCGCATCATTTTGGAGAAATTTTAGCCCACTCTTCTTTACAACGTTGCTTCTCTTAAGATTCGAAAACAACAACTCAGTGGAGTTGAGGTCTGTACTTTGACTTGGCTATTCCAACACCTTGATTTTTTGTCTACTTTAGCCATTCAGATGTCAATTTTCTGGTGTGCTTGGGATCATTGGCCTGTTGCACGATCCAAGTTTGGCCCAGCATAAGCTACTGGTCGGATGGTCTCACATTTGTCTCTACAATATTCTGGTATAAAGTGGAGTTCTTCGTTGTCTTAATGACGGCAAGTTTCCCAGGTCCAATGGCTGCAAAACAAACCCAAATCATCACCCCTCCACCTCTATGCTTGATAGTTGTTGTGAGGTGTTCGTGGTGATACACTATGTTTGGTTTTCACCAAACATGGCACTGTGCATGATGACCAAACATCTCCACCTTGATCTCAGTCCAAAGGATATTGTTCCAGAATTTTTGTGGTTTGTTCAGGTGCAATTTTGTTTTGTCATGCTGCCATACTGTTTTTGGAGAGAAGGGTTTTTTCCCTAGCTACCCTTACATGAAAGCCATACTTGTTCATTCTGACACTGGACTGAATTTGCTGGGACACCCACTCCTGGGAAGATTGGCAGCTGTCTTGAAGGCTCTCCATAAACAATCTTTCTCACTGTAGAATGGTGAATTTCAAATTGTTTGCACATGGCCATGCAACAGTTGCTTCTCTGAGGTCATAGCTGATGTCCTTTCTTCTTGGCATAATGTACTGTAGACACACACCTGAGTGCTCCAGAATACCAAACTACCAAAACTTCTGCTTTTAAAGAGGTAGTCACACTTCTTGATAATTAACTATTCTTGCGCCTATTATTAGTAATACCTGGCTGCATATTACTCTCTTAATGATTGTGGAAGTAGGAAGGGTGTTCTTGCTTTTTTCCCCACCTGGTTTCTGAATATTGGTTTACTTTTTATTACTTAGTTATCATTTAGTTTTGAAGGACAATTTTTGCCATAGTTTTCATCACCAAAATTATCACTGGCTTTTGCTATTACACCAAAACAAATTCTTGGGTATAACTACAATTTAGCTGTTAACATTCAATGCCAAGTTTGACATCAGCAAGCCTATTAACACCCACACCCCATCCTTCTTATTCATGGTTGTCATTTGCAAACCCCTCTGAAAGTATTGATATAGCAAGGCCAATACTTTTGTTTTTGCTATACACTGAATACATTTGGATTTGACATCAAACGATGAATATGACATGATAGATTATAATTTCATTTTCATTTCCTGATATTTACATCTAGATGTATTAAACATAAAACATGGCACCTTCTGTTTGAACTCACCCATTTTTTACGTGATCAAAAATATTGGAATATGTGACTGACAGGTGTTTCTCGTTGCCCAGGTGTGCCCTGTTAGATTAATTGTTTAAACAAGTAATAGCATTGAATGTCTACTCTTGGTTTGAACCCTGGGTTTGCCTGTGAAGACTGTATTTGTTGTTAAAATGGATAAACCAACATGAAGACCGGAGAGCTGTCTATGAGAGAAAAGCAAGCCATTTTGAAGCCGAGCAAAGAGAGAAAATGGATCAGAGCTATTGCACAAGCAATGGGCAAAGCCAATACAACAATTTGGAATGTCCTGAAAAAAAAAGAAACCACTGGCATACTAACAACCAGACACTGAACAGGTCGGCCAAAGAAAACAACAGCAGTTGATGTCAGAAACATTGTGAGAGCTGTGAAGAACCCATACACTACCCCACCCCCCCCCACCCCCCAAAAAAATAAAATAAAATTGTTGGCGACATCAACAACAACATCCACAGGGCAAGGGTGAAGGTATCACAATCCACCAATCCACCAACAGGACAAACTGTTACGTCAGAATCACTACCCAGTCACAAAACAAACAATATTTCCCATAATGCACACCTCATTGCATGTTAGAAACTGGATATCATGGACAAACAAGAAGTAACCATTCAACATATCACTGACCTTACTGAGCTGAGCTTTTGTTTTTGACTCTAGCATGGTCTTTTGATTTTTTCTTTTAGTGTAGCCTCATTTAGTGTCGTTGTCTATCCGCTGGCCTCTTTGCCTGCCGATCCTTCTGAATATTGCCTTGCCTTTGAATTTCTTTTGCCTGTTCCAGTTTTTTAAATAGAACCACAATTTGCATCCACCTGTTTGCAAGTGATGACAACCAAATATAACTTATTATTTTTGTATATCTTCATCATGGTGCAATAATGGAATAAGTGCATTGATAAATTTGGCTTTTCAGGCATTTTATTTTGAATACTACTGAACATCTGTACTAATGTCAACTGAGAGATTGACTAATGCACTGATCTCATCCATAACCACCAGCCATCCAGCTCAGACTAAATATGCACAGCTGTATTTCATCTGTTTTATTGTCCGTCTATGATTGTTGATGTTTATATTTCTTATAAATATCTTGTGCCTCTTTTTTTTCCTGCTGTACTGAGTCAGGCTGGTTAGATTATCATTCTTTTACTCATTTCCTCATCCATATTTCCCTTAACTTCAAGGATTCATTTTGTAGTTGAAAAATATGGGATTTTCATCTTGAGATGCTTATGGCCAGTTTATTTGCTATTATGGTTAAAGTCAATGAAAAGCTATTCTGCAATATGCATAATTACAAATTTGGTTAAAGTAGAGCAGTTCCTTATTAATGGCACTTACTTTCTCTGCATAATAAAATATTGCTTAATAATGGTTCGCTTTTTTTCTTATCATCATTAATTAGCTGATTAGATTTAAATTGAATTTGAGCACATGAACCCCAGTGGCTGTGTAGTAACAAGCAGTGTGAAGACCCCTGCCTTTTGCAGTCTTTCCATGTGAATTTCATTGACTCTCTGTATAAGTGTTGACTAATTGATTGACTCATGCATTGATTACTTCCATAACCACCAGCCTCCCAACCCACACTCTAACTGTGAGCAGCGGTGTTTTGTCTGCTGTATTGTTTCTGTGTAATGCTTGATGACTGTATAGCATATAGAAAATCTTTTGCTTCATTGATTTGTTGGTCTGAGACAGGCCTCAGTCAGTTTGTCATTCTTTCATGCTCTTTCAGCATTGCATTTATTTAGTTCAGAGAATTCCATAAAGGCTTTCAAGTAGTTAAGATGAACAGTGGATATAAATGAGCCTCAGATAATTTTCCAATACTGGTTTATGCATTGAGGTCCAAATAAATAAATAAAGAAGCTCTTCCCATCAGATAGGAATGTGGACTATCAATCTATCTATCTATCTATCTATCTATCTATCTAACTATCTAACTATCTATCTATGCTTTCTTGCTCTCTCTCTGACCCATGTTTGATGGAGCTATGCTAGGAAAACTCTGAATGTGTACCAGGAGGTTAATGACTTCTTTCCTTCACCTGCAGTGTATCAGCTCCAGAGCACACATTAAACTCCCCAGACTAGCAAAGGCATGGCACAAAATGCAGAGTTTCTCTGCTATCCAGATGATATTAAGATAGATGCCAAAAGAGGCACATATGTCCTTGAGTGGCCTTTTTTCTTAAATGTAGAATTAACATAGAATTCTCACTTCAGTCACAGCCTCTGTTGGCTTTCATGAATTTCACTCTTACGATTCTCACTCTCAGCTATTACACACTATTCCTACTTCTCTGCCACCTATTTCCCACCTGAACCAAATGGATTAACCTCCACCTATAGCAACCCTTTCAAATTCATCATGGCCCTTGGTGATTACGGCTAGGGAAGTGGCTGGCACGCAATGACCTTCAGAAACTCTCCTCTCACTATTCCCCGTCTCTTCAGGCTCAAGATGCGTGGCTGTGTCAGGATGATTTCTTATTCCTTTTTTATGGTAGGAGTGCAGCGCTTTATCTCTTCCCTAGGTTCATGGTTTATAAAGGCAGCAGTGGCAGTATGTGGGGGCCGATTCTTACTTGAAGTTGTTTACTCAAAGCACAATGCAAGACAGAAGATGTCCTTTGCAGTCATTGTGATTTAGGGGAGTGCTGTGTGAGGATGGGTCATTTTATGGTAAATCGTCAGCCTTCTGAATAATTGAGCAAGAAACAGATGATGATCGTGCTATCAGTGCCTCTTTTTCCGCCTTTTTTTTATGAGAGCCATAAGCGCAGATAAGAAAGAAGGGTACTCTTGTCCTTGTGTCCTTGTTTGAGAGGGCTTATGGGAATCAGAGTTTTTTTGCCCTTGAGCTAGAAGGTTCGTGACAAGACAGCAGCGATGTTGGAATGGATTGTGGGTCAGAGCTGACAAGGTGTGGACAGGATGTTGAGACCTAGTTACCTGCTGCACATGCCACTCATCACACTGCTCATATTACTATACTGCCACAACAGACACTTAAATTAGCATGAAAATATTCATATGCAAAAGAAGCTTTTTAGTGCACTGTAGAGCTTTTCAAATCTAGTATCTGATTGACTATGTGCCAAGGTGACAGTGAGTATTTTCAAGCATTATTCTCTGTGTTTATTTCCCTTTATTAATGCAATCTGAGAGTGTTGGACTTTTCAGGATCTAACAAAAAACAATACTGGTGATTTAACCTATCTATTCATAAAAATCTAAACCGTTCTATATGAATTAATAATGAATAATAGATACAACCTTATAATACTAAGGTCACAATATATTGAAGATACATCTTTCTGAACCAATAAATTCTTAAAGAATGATTCAGATTCATAACCTCCTTCCATAATCTGTGTGAAATAATAAAGCCAACCAGAGCCCAGGTCCTACAGGGTAGAAACGGGCAGTTTTTAAACTCAGGAATGACTTTGTGAGATGGAACAGGATTGCAACCTTGCTAGGTGAATAGGAGAAAAAATGAGAATAATGAGAAAAATGATGACTGGAGGAGAATGATAGAGAAAATTCTACTGGACAAACTAAGCAGGAATATAGAACCCCAGCAACTTGACAGCACTGCTGCACATCATGGATCACATCCAGATCCACCTCACTATTCCCCCTACCTAGAAAAAAGCAGTTATCATGTAATGTAGCCTGCAAGACTGAATAATGCTTATCCAAGGACCAAGAGCTGTAAGACAGGTGGAGGAGGATAAATTCCCATATTTATAATTTATTTTGGTTCAATTTAATTTTAATCTATTTATTTCTGTAAAGATGCTTTGTGACAATGTCCATTGTTAAAAGCACTATACAAATAAAATCGAATTGAATTGAATTGAATTGAAAGGAAGAGGGTAAACATTGAGAGGAGAGAGAAGAAGAAATGTGTTGACAGGTTCCCAAGATGCATCTTTTGCATGTAATGTTTTAAAAGGAAGTATTCCTGTTAGACATTGTTAGACACTTTGTGAACCATTGGACTTGGAGAAGTGTACATACAGTTTAATACTGAATAGTATTTGCAGACTATTATCTGTCTGTCTCCAGTTTTTTTTTCTCTTTTTCTCTCTCTCTCTCCATGTTTTTCTCTCTCTTGATGTTTGCAAATCAGAGTTGATAGTGTAGGAGTACAAGAGAGAAAGTCCTTATATATTGTGAGCCAACAGACAAGAGGATAAATTTTACACACATTACTATTTGAAGTATGTCAAATGCTCATAAGTCAGCCAACTATATATGTATGTATATATATATGAAATGTATATATGTAGGACCTGGGCTCTGGTTAGCTTTATTATTATTTCATATATATGTATATATGTATGTGTATATATATATATATATATATATATATATATATATATATATATATATATATATATATATATATATATATATGAAATGTTTTTACACATTGACTTAAGTCAGATTCAGTCTAAAAAGGGCCTAAATAAACGTCATTACCAAGCCATCTTACAAAAATAGTTTTTAATTCTTACCATAATTAAATGAACATGAATGAATGAAAGTCAAAACTACTGTGTACTCTGAGCCCAGTACTGTGAGCCCTAGTACGTATTTGCTCAGTTAATACTGTGTTGTAAGATGTTTGATGGTGCAAGTATTTCCCTATGATTGAAAATCATGACTTAGTGGACTGGGTAATGACTTAATTTCAGAAACCTCTTTTCTTCATCTGCATAATAAAATGAAATCCACATACTGCTCAGATGAATATGACTTCAAATTTTTGGTGACATTCAGCAGTACATGAAATATTAATTTGCAGGAATATGATGGAGGTGGGTGGGGAAAACCATAGAATAGAGTATTACTTTTTCAAAAGCAGATACCTAAAATTAAATTCTAGGAAAGGCACCTTTGGGAAGGCTTTCAAATTATGTTTTAGCCTTTAGAAAACAGTATGGATCTTCTATACTGCCAAACATACTTCTATATTTAAAAATGCTAGATAAAATATTGATATTGATTTTCTGTTCACATGTTTGATAGCCTTTCTTCCAAAGCAGGAGACAAAATCATTTGTTCACATGGGTTTAGCTGAAAACATTACATGTATGTCAAATAGCAAGGGTTTAGAATGAGTCTTACTTCAGAAATCTTTCACAAGACTATTGACATTTAAAGGACTTCTTCAAGATCTTTGTATTTTTATTACAAACAGCTGAGAGCTGAGGCTTCATAGTCTCCACTCCTCTAATCTTTCTGTACCCCTTGTCACTGCCTCTCTGTCCGCATTTTGACCATCACGAATCAACATCTTCTTTCTTCCATTCTCTCACTTTATTAACCTTTTGTCCAGTCTCTCTTAGTCTAGTCAACTCATTCCTTCTCTAAGTGTGTCCACAATCCATTTGTCATTATCCAGCATTCAGAGATAGAAAGAAAGTTGTGCACTCTGTGTAAGAGTAAGTCTGTTAGACGGCGCAGGAGAAATAAAATTTTTTCTGTGTATAGGAGAAACAGAGAGGTACAGCAGAAAGGAAATGAAAAGCTCAGACTTGAAGCCCATCTCAACACTATTATATGTTGTCTCTTCCTCTCTTATATCTCCAATAGTGTCTGTAAACTAATAGTCATTCACCTGGCTGACAGGAAATCTGTTCTTCTGTGCCAATGGGGGCTATCTGGGTTATGTTTAAGGTTAGAAAGCCCTGGAGGAGGCCATCACTTCTGTGACTCTCCTCATGTATTCCTCAGGGGAGTCCTTTAGCTCTGCTGCTCCTCTTCTGATGAATGCCGCTGGCGTGGTGAGCCAGGCTCACTGCAACGATAGCTGTCTGGTTGAAAGGACATTCAGTAGTCACAAGAGCTTGTCTGAGGGGATTTATCTAGTGGCTAGAGGTTGTACGTGTGATGTATAGATACATACACAGAATAGAGTACCATAATATCACAAATCCAGTTACCTTCATTTACTACTTTTAACCATTTCAGAATAACCTGGATGATGCAGATACTTCATAGACATTCTTACATATGCAATAGTTTAGGTTTGTTTTGCACATGCATGGCTTATGCATGGCTCCATATGAATTTGTGAGTGTGGCTGCTGGATCGGATTAACATAGCTCTTACTCTGCCTTCCATCATAAATTTATATCTGTATTTAAATTCCACCACTCTCCTGCTGGGTTTCTGCTTCTGCCTATCCATCTGTTAGATACCAAATATACTGTATCTATCTATCTATCCATATATATATATATATATATATATATATATATATATATATATATATATATATATATACAGTCGTCAGGTCTGGAAGTATTTGGACAATGACGGAGTTTTTGTGATTGCCTTTATACATCACCACAATGGATTTGAAATAAAACAATCAAGATGTGATCGAAATATAGACTTTCAGGTTCCATTCCCTCGTTACTTCAAGACAAATGAAGCAGATACAAGGTCTGGAATTGATATCAGGTATTGAGTTGGCATTTGGCAGCTGTTAGACTGGAGCTACCAATATGAAGTCCAAGGAGATCTCAATGCAAGTGAAGGAGGTGTATAAAAGTGCAAAATATATATATATATATATATCATGCATAACTGAAGCTCTTGAACTGTATAATGTTCACATTCAACATCAGAATGAAGAAAAAGTATGATTTCTATGACTTTGATTGTGGCATTAATGTTGGTATCAGAAGGGCTGGTTTGAGTATTTCACAAATTTTTTGCATTGTGCTGCTGCTAAATGGCCATTTGGCTGATGAATGTACAGGTGTTCCTAATATAGTGGACAGTGAGGGTGTGTCATTTTATATACATATAAATAAACATCTGGGCTCATATGGAATGTGAATGGGGGGGTACAGTGGCATGTAGGTTGAAGTCATATTATTTTTCATGGTTATGCGTTCTGTTTCTGCTATTTTTACTCTTCTTATCCTTTATATGTATTATGCCTCCTCCTCTTTTCACTTCAGTGCCTTGTCTGTTTGTCCAGTCATGTGCTTTCTCCTTCTTCTAATTCAATTTTGTACAATATTCCCATTCATTTGTGTGTTACTCCTAAATAATGCCACCCCTAACCTTAACTTCAGTAACATATATATATATATATATATATCAGTTTTCCTCACATGGACTGGGTAGACATCCTCACAAGATTAAAAACTGTCATATACACTATTCATATCATTATGGAGAGTAAAGAACTAGAAACATGGACACACATGCACACACACACACACACACACACACACACTCCCAATCTGTCATACAGTTATAAATGTGCTAACAATGAAACAGTGCTTGGCAAATTGAAAATCACTGAAAATCTACTATGCTGTTCTAAGATACAAGGAACAAATGCAAAAAGAAATGTTAAACACTGGAAAAAAGTTGCAAGGATCATTTTTGTCACAACAAGCAAATATACATACATGTTTAAATATACAAATTAATAAAGGAATGATATACATTTGTGAAAACATTGATTAAACAAAAAATCACAGACAAGAGCAGACACTAGAACCAAAAAAAAAACCAAAACAAAACAATCATGTGGAAAAAGTATGAATGTTAACCACAAACCTAGCCTTAAACTTAGCCTTAAAAAGTTTTCATATGAAAACAGACATGAGTGTTATGAATTTATCGGCGGGAGACCATGTTGCTATGGTACACCTCATATGAAAGTATAATATTTATTTATTGCTTATTTTATACAATAGTGTTGACTCTTATCTGTAACTTAAACTTGGCCAGAAACTGGCCTCAAATAAAACTCTATATTGATGCTATTTCAACCACATAGTATATCATCAGCTTGGTTTAATACACGCCCTCTCCACAAATAAGGGGACTCATAATGCCCATTACATATTACACTAACTAAAATGCATCAGTTATGTGGTTCTTAGGTAACCTTATTAAAATATGTGTAAATGTAATGTTTAAAATGAGACAAAGACATCTACCTCCCTACCAAACCCAGGAAGACATTCCAGAGAGCAGAACTTGCCAAGAAAAAAATAATTTAAATAAACTGTATGACAATAGAATCACTCACAAAAGGAACTTGCCAAAGTTCAGTTTGTATTTTGTCTCTGTGTGTGTGTGTGTGTGCGTGTGTGCATGTGTGTACGAGCAGTGAGTGAAAATGGAGACAAATCAATATAAATGATGGGGAGAAGTGGCTATCATTCAGGGGGGAAACAGGTGCAATATCTCTCCAAGATAAGGGAACATCCATCACAGCCAGACCTTAATTTGAGATGTTTAGGCTCCCTTCTGCTGATTGTCGCCGTGTGTGTGTGTGTGTGTGTGTGTGTGTGTGAGAGAGAGAGAGAGAGAGAGAAAGAGAGGTGAAAGGAAATAGAGCAATATAGGTTAATTGAGAGGGTGTGAGAGCATTGCAGAGGTGTAAGAGTGGTGTGCTGAATGAGTAAATAAAGGGAGGATTCGAAAAGATGACTTAGGAGTAAAGAGGAGTGAAAGTCATCAATTCTGTCATGATCTTCTTTATCAAAAAGGATGTAACAATAATAATCACTGATGGAAATCATAACAGGACAGTGTAATTTCATTTTCCATGATCTAATTCTTATACACATGCTCACACACACACATACTGGTTTTTAAGTCTTACGAGGACTTTGCCGGCCAAACCAGTTGAAACGTGGTTTAAGGGGACCCACCTTTCCCTTTGTGCTACAGCAATGCCGTAAACATCAAAAAATTTGGTTTTTTTTTAGCAAGACAAATTTCACTTCAGATTTCTTCTACGCAAAATTAAACTCTTAAACACAAGACCTGACATTATGGTTGCATATAAGGACCGTCTGAGAAGCTCCCGCCTCCGACAGAATTGGTACTTATAAGGTCACACCGCTTTATCGGGACATCAGTTTAACAATACACAAAAAAAGACTTTACACTGTATTAGAAGGACAGGCATGTTTTATTGGTACTCGACTTAACACAAACACAAACATGACCACATGGTGATTTACCGGGTCACCTGTGACTTAACAGAACAAGTCCTTCTATACAACAATTACAGAACATTAAGCAACTCAGGTTAGGGATACTACAACTGAGCACTTAAAAAACATAACTGTTAACTGTTAACATAATTTTTAACTCTGTTAAATACAGTCCCCTCTGAAAAGCAAGTTCAATTATATTGTTTTTCCTATACCTAGACATCTGGGTTTAAGATCAAATGACGAATATAAAATGATAGCTCAGAATTTTAGCTTTTTTTCCTGATATTTACATATAGATTTTTTAAACATTTTATTTTCAAGTGATGAAGTATGTTGGAACATGTGACTGGTGTTTCTTGTTGCCCAGGTGTATCCTGTTAAATTGATAGTTTAAAGAATTAGTAGCTATGAACAGCTACTCTTGTTTTGAGCGATGTATATGGGATGTATGTATGCTGGCTTGATACAGTTATTGCAAGTAAGGGATATGAACCAAATATTAAGTGCTGTTTAATTTACTTTAAGAGAATTTGTGCCTATACCAAAGGTGCCATGTTTTAAGCTGTGTAACACAGATATAAAAATCAGGAAATGAAAGCTGAAATTCTAAACCATCATCTCATATTCATCTTTTGACCTCAAACCCAAACGTCTTCAGTGTATAGCAAAAACAGACTAATTGAGCTTGCTGTTCCGTTACTTTCAGAGGAACCTTTATGTAGCATCCCTTGCCCATTTTTCCTGCTTCTAACACATCAACACAGAGAACTGACTGTTATACCAATATATCCCAACCCTCAACAAATGCCATCGTAGAGAAATAATCAATGTTATTCACTTCACCTTTCACTGGTTGTTATGTCTGATTGGTGTATACAACACGTATCAAAAGAATCAATTAGATTGTGATGTTTAAAATTGTGAACCTTATAGCCAGCTTATTGCACATAAAACAGCAGGTGCTCTATGGGACATGGGCAAAGCATCTGTGTTTGAGACTAAACAAACAAGTATATAAATATGCACATCATACAACCATAAAGACTGGGAGATATGATGACATATACTTTTGTTTCAAATTAAAAATAGGTAAAACAAAAATGATAATTATGAGTTATATGACTAAAATAAAAGTCAAAACCACATATATAACTTGGAAAATACAACCAGAACATCCAGCTTTGGCTTCTTTTGGTGGGTGATCCTTCTGCATCCCTGTAAGAAGAGATTACCACATTATTCAGCACACAAACAGTGTGGACTGATCATGACCAAAACAATTGGGCATGTAACACATCAATATGTTAGAAAAACCTACCAATCTGCACTGGTGCACTCATAGACACATTCATATTCTCACTTTCAGTGCCATTCTCAGATTCACTTCCATCAGTTTAGCCAGGAGAACTAAATGAACACCACGGTAGGGTCAGGGTTTTGGGTTTGGCAGCCATGGCAGAGTCTACATTCCCACACCAGATATCTCCTGGGGTTTGGAAGCTTTTAAGTGCAATGAAAGAAGATGACGTTGCCTCTGTAGTACGCAATGACTTTTGTAATTTCTAATCCATCAGTAGTTTTTCTTATTTTCAGTACAAGAAATTACAGATGACTGAAGACACTCCTCAGCTTCATCCACTTTAGCTTTGCCCTCTGCCATTAATGATTCCTCAACATCTCCATGTAAATCACTTCCACCAGCTCCCTCTCTTACTTCCAACAGTTGCTGGCTTGCAGATGTTCCAGTGACTGTTGTTGGCAGCATTAAACTGTCTGATGCACTGCCTAAAACTGCAACTTTTGACGTTCTGTAGGTCTCAGACACTTGCTTACCCTGAACTTTGCTTGAAAGATTATCTGAGGTTTGTGTATAGCTCGCTTCACTGTCATAATCTACATCAGTCAACTGCTCCTCATAAAGTAAACCAACTTCTTCTCTGGCTTTAACACACACTTTGCCCTTGCTTGCACCTTCAGGATTCAACTTGGCAATCTGGGAATAAATAGCCTTTCGTTTCTCCATATTCAAGGGGCATTCTCCTTGTAACTCTACTGAACTCTCAGATTCACTGTCTGACTCTGACTGTGGCACATATTCTTCATCTAGTGATTCATCCTCACCAGTACTTACTCTCTAGTACCAGAAAACAAACGATCACTAGAAATTGCACTTGCAAATGACTAAAATTTATATAATGAATTATAAATGCACTCACCCATGATAGTGACTCATTCTTAATAAGTTTTACAAAGCAGGACTTGTGCCAAAAACAATTGCAGACTGCAAAAGAGAGAGAAGTAAATAAGTAAGAATGTAAGACTTCAATACACATAAAACTAAAAACACCACAACTGTTGCCTTAACTCAATATAAAAAGATGAAGCTTAGAATTTTATTAATAATTTTCAAACCTTATGAATTTATGAGACCAGGACCACTGTCTGGAAACAATGGGCCAATTGGACAAACCATACCAGTTATAAATTAACTGCCATCTTAAATACTGTAAAGTACATTACTGACCTTTGCATCTCAGACCAATCCATTTGAGTGATGCTACAGGTCCAACACATGCTGCACATTTGTTCATGCTCGAAACAGTTGTGAAGACCATTTCATGTTTACAATTCTGTGAATAGAATTAATAAAACTCATTTGACATCACAACCAAAAATATTTGTCTAAAAGTAACTCTAGTGGAGGAATAACATGGAAAGCAAAATCCATTTATTTGATGTTAGATGATGTGCACTTTGGGCATTTTCACAACTCAAATACAAATACAGACAAAAAGAGCATGCCTGTTAGAGGTTTTACTCTTGACTTTATATAACAAAAGCTGAGGTGACAAAATACTAACAAGTATCTGGATATTCTAGATACTGCATCAGCATTCTCTTTCACACGTCTTCATTTTAATTCTGGATGTGTTTAAGTATGAGGCAATGGTGACAAAAAAAGCAAAATGTATGTTTTTAAAACAAATCAAAAATGATCAAAATAACTGATAAATATAGGTTTTGATAGCAGAACATGTTGCTCACTAATGTGATATTCGACATAGTGTATGAATGGCTTTGGTCATTACACATACAGTAGATATTTGAAATTATGCAACATGAAATAAATTATACAAATAATGAAGGAAATTATTGATGATGTATTCCATAGAAATATCATAAGCCAGAAATAATGTCTATCCAGCAAACTTACTTTTTCTGTTTTCTCACTTGGTGCTATTGTATCTTTTTCCTCAGGCCCAGATTGCTCCTTCACAATGGTAATCTGAAATATTAGACAACAAAATGTTAAGGTTACAGATTAACCAGGCTAGGAGTATTTTCTGGCAAACACCAAACACCATTTTCATGAATTAAAATGTTACACCGAGTGGGTGGTGGGTACAAAAGTTAGTGTCACATTCAAGATCCAAAAGGGCAATACAATTTTTAAACCTATTTTGGTTCAAACATGCATTAGCTTTAACTAATGGTGTTTTCCATGCAAACTACACCATTAAATAGGCAACAGTAGTCTACAACAAATGTGCTATGCATCAGTTCCTTGACACTCACACTATACTATGTCCAGTTACATTTTCTGACATGTCTGACCTCCAACAGCTCTCTGCATGCATGTATCAGGCACACTTTACTCTCGCACTCGACTTTATGACTATTTGATATACAGGAAGTGTATCCAAAAAAAATTGAAGACATCAAAAAAACTCCATTCTCATTCCAAACATCAGACAGGCAGGGCAGCTATAGTGTCTTTCTAACCAGTTTAGTGACATTAGCAGGCAATGGCTATCCTTTTGGACATAATTAATCAGAAGATGATCTCAAAATTACCTTTTCTGTCTCCTTTCTTGGAACCTCAGGCTCCATCTTGTCCTTTATAGTCGTCAGCACTGTTGTAACCTCAGTAATGGTTCCAGCTGTATTCTAAAAACAAAAATAACAAGAGATTTCTATGATGATAAACCAGCACCCAAGTCAGATCAATACACATTTACAGTGCACCACTCCCAGTGACTCTGAAGAGGCAGATAAATACCTAATAATGTATATGGTGTTCATGATATAGCTTCACAAAGTGAAGTCCCTCGAGACCATGTTTCTGTCAGACGCTTTACACACAGCTGCTGATGTGCATTTACTATCACATGTCTACAAGGTCCCATTAATACCCAGTGTACTGATAAACCAGTGCTGTGCCACACACAAGCTGATGAACACAGAGTCATCATATAAATCAATACTGTCCTCATATACCATGTACTAGTCAAACACACTGACACACACTAATATTCCTCTGGTAGAGGATCCTTATAGCATAGTTCCTAAAGGTTCTCATTAGACACAGTGTTCTCATAAAACAGGTCTCAGCCATACACATCACATACACACACTAACTACATTCTTAATATAGTGCCTACAACTGCAGACACTTCTATCTCTGTGCTCAAGAAATGTTTCCAGTGCGAGGAGCAGCTCACAGACACACTTCACTATTACAGTGCACCAGTCCCAGTGACTTTAAACAGACAGTGTACTGTGATTAAAAACTCCCTCAAACTCCGCAAACTGCACAGAACAATTAGGGAGATAATTAATCAGATGATGATTTCTACAATTTACCTTTTCTGTCTCTCCTCCTGGAACATCAGTCTCCAACTTGTCCATCACAGACGTCAGCTCTGATGTAACCTCAGTGACGGCTCCAGCTATATTCTAAAAACAGACATCACAAAACATTTTTCTCATTTCACAATTGTTACACACACACACAGTATTCCCAAGAAGAATTTGGAATCAGCGATTTTCTGTAACAGTTGTGCTGGAAGTTTCCAACGAGTTTCAATCAACAAATTTTCAGTTCATCCACAGTAGCGCATCAGCTGTCTTCCATCATTGCATCTCTCAAATGCTCTATAGGGTTTAGGTCAGGGCTCTGGGAAGTGTTCATATGTGCACTGTATATACAGTATATTAGGGAAGATCACTGTATAGATGGTATACTATTTATACCCATATAATGAACATCCATCAGTGACAATGATGCCCGTAAAAACAGTGCTGTAGCTGATTAACTCATAACTGCACCCCACACACTGTAACGTGTGTGTCACTGCTGTACTCACGGTAGACCACATATATACTCAGTGCTGCTCCTATAATGGTCCCCTACTACTGAGGGATGAGAATATAACACACTGCACATAGTAAAAGGAATGAACTCTAGTCAGTAACTATACATCTATTAAATGCCAATTTAAGATAATGTATGTGGTGTACATGATATAGCTTCACAAAGTGAAGTCCCTCGAGACCAGGTTTGTGTCAGATGCTTTACACACAGCTGCTGATGTGCATTTACTATCACATGTCTACAAGGTCCCTTTAATACCCAGTGTACTGATAAACCACTGCTGTGCCACACACAAGCTGATAGGGGGATCATTAATCAAAACATGATTTCTATAGTTTACCTTTTCTGTCTCTCCTCCCAGAACATCAGTCTCCAACTTGTCCATCACAGACGTCAGCTCTGATGTAACCTCAGTGACGGCTCCAGCTATATTCTAAAAACAGACATCATAAAACATTTATTATTAATAAAACCAAATTTTCAATACTTATTATTCAAGCTTGTAAATTGGGTATAGAATTGTATATGTAAAATCAACAGGTTTTAATTCATTATATATTTCTGTAAATGACCTGTTCTGTTTGGTTGATGGCTGCCTGGGTATCTTCGGTCACAGGGGTAAAGGGGTCTGCCTCAGAAACAGCCTACAGAACAGGTTAAAGAGCAAGACGAAAGGCATGTATTAAAACTGGAGCACTGCTTGGTTTCAGCAGACCATGTTAGCCATCTTCCAATTCTTTCACTGACTACAGGATACCTGGTGCTGTGACAGAGACTGATTGTCTTTCACCCTCCTGGCCTCACTCAATGCCATAGTGCTGTTTTCCTCTGGTGGCAGTTGGTGTTCTTCAGCTACAATCTGTGAAGATTTGTTAGGACAGTGTAAAATATTGGGAATATAATTAGATGATTGTAGCATGTAATGATTTGTAAGTTATGTTTGCACCGGCATGTTTAAGCGTGGCCCAATAACACTGAATAGTTCAATCTTCAATACCTTATTTCTCCAAGGCAACTCAGAATTGCCATAGTCGTATGTGATTTCTTCTCCAGGGTCGATGCTCCTAGTCGCAAATAAACACAGATGAGGCTTTCCCTCTACAGTGATTATTTTCATTTTGCTGTTTGGGCTGATGTGGTCATCATTGACAAGTCTCCCAAGGGAACCATCTTCTCTGGAAGCATCGACACTGAAGCATGATATAAGACAACACATAACATCTTGTGGCTGCACAGAAGACCTTTTCAAAACTTTATGCATTAGCATGATCTTACAGAAAACATTATATGAAGAACAATGCAATGTTATACATACCATAAGAGTCTTCCATTGAAACGGAATTCATACATGAACGCTTTCATGGCATCGTGATATAACTTCTGTCGTCGTTCACATTCAGCTTTGTTTATGAGTTGTCCTCTGTACTCCAAAAGAAAATCTCCCTTATCAAAATGAACACAACTGAATACTCCACGTCCTGTATGAGAAAGCACAACACCTGTTAGTCCAGTGTTTATTCAAGCCGAGCAGCACATCTGCAGTGTTCTCTAACATCCTGATGCTCCTAAATAAGAATAATAATTTTTTAAACAAAAAAAATAACAAAGAATGACATATTAAGACTTACCTATAAATGAATTTATATATTTCACATCAAATCCCTCCTTGTCTTTGGCAGCAGATGTGAAATATTCAGCCTCCTGTTTGGGATTGTCTCTCCTCCTCCTCCTCAGCTTCATCTCACACAGTCTGTACACCGGACGCTGTGTGTCCACGCACAACTCATCCTTAGTACTTTAGTTCATTTAGTTTATACTTAAGTTTGAAGCCTTAAAACACTTTGGCCTGTATATAGGTTATTGTTATATAAATGTAAAGCAATGTAAATTTCCTGTGAGCCTACCGAGGGCTCCATCAGTGATGCTGAGGGATGTGCTGTTACTCTGCTGTGACGTCACCGCAGCACCAGCACACACAGCTGATAAACAAACCACACCACTCTCATTTATATACTATATATAAAAATATATAATAAACATATATATAATAAATATATATAGTTATTTAAAGGTGCGAACTAGCTTATTTACGAGGCGTGTAGAGACTGTCAGGGGTCAGAGAGAGTAAAACCCGCAGCTGCAGCATGATAAAATGTTAGTGTTAAATCGCGCGCCCCCGACGCGCGCCCCCGACACGCACTACAGCGGCGCGAGCTAACAGGAAGTGATGCAGCCAAACTAAGCAACTGCAGCTAACTAACAGTTAATAGAGTTCGCTCCGGGATTAATAAAATAACACCGAAATAAACACTTCTCCAGTCTCCATGCTGTTTGTTGTTTACCGGTTGTTGCTTGTGTTCAGCTAACGCAGGCCACTCGAAACCATTTGAGCTACAAACCATACACCCGCACTGTGTTCCGGAAGAGATGATTTAAAGATCAGCGATGTCGCACATTAGCATTAAATATCATTAGCAACGCTACCATGCTAATTTACCGATATTTCCCGTTTATATTAATTAAACCAAATTCACATAAACCATAACCTACACTTAAACTCATTCATTAAAAATACATTTGCCAAGTTTTTAAAGTAGAGAATTCTGTGATTATTATGGTAACTAGCAGGATTTTTAAGATATACTCATTAGACTAAACATGTACCCCATTCTCATGAGCATAATCATTTATTTTTTAATCTGAATATGTATAAACTAAAGTAAACGTGCATTTTGCAATATAATCATATAAAGTACATTTAATAAAGTGTATAAAGTTAATTCTCATACCTGTTTTTTAAAGATTGACGTATTATGAGTTCCGCATGATGACGCGCTGCACATAGAGAAACTCCGCCCACAAACCGAGACACGTGACATGAATGACATCGGCCGCAGCCAATCAGAGCGCGAATTAGGCGAGTCAGCGGTAGCCAATCAGAAGGCTCAAATTTTGTGTGAGTGTGTAAGTTGGTGCAATACCAAGACCAGACTAAAGGGGGCGCTATATTAAATTCCGAGTTAACACTGTGTAAAGTCAGTTTCAGGGGTATGTGGTGTAAGTGGACTTCGACCGAAACTTTGAATTTTAGCTTCTCTTACTTAGATATATATAGATATATTAGAGGAATTATGGGGACACTGTCCCTGTCCTCATAATTCCAAATGTCCCCGTAGTGTCGGTACGTAAACAGGTCAAAAGTCCTCATAAGCCACAAAAACCAACGCACATGAACACACACTCTGGACTTTTAGAGCTTATCAGTGCTCAGAGGATTCACTTTATTGGGTTGTTTAAACTTTAAATAGCCCAAGGTAAAATGAGTTGCAGCACGACAAATAATCTTACCTATCGATCGGCGTCAGAGGATTCTACAGGACTGATGTGGCATTGGGTGCAAAACAACTCCTGTATCCGGATTAGCGATCAGTTACCAACTTGGATAGTGATGCTGAATACTGAAATGTATCACATACACACACAAATGCTTGTTTTCCTATCCTTGTGAGGATCTTCCATTAACATAATTATTAATGCAGCTAGCAAATGTTATGCTACACCTAAATCTAACCCTTACCATAACTTACCATAACAGCAACCAAAAAGAAACCTTTTGGCTATTTTATTTATTTATTGGTTGATTGATTGATTGATTGATTGATTGATTGATTGTCCCCACGAGGTCAAAACCATCAGATATTCCAATACTTGTGGGGACATTTGGTCCCTACCAAAAAAAAAAAAAAAAAAAAACAATACACACAGTTCTACAGTTCATTGTAAACATACACACACTAAGACAGTTAAAAGCTGTTACATTCTAACTGCCATCAGCACTTTGTGAGCCAGAAAGCGAGACACTCTATCCTGACATTAAAATGGGCAGGTAGAGTGGTGGGTGTAAGGAAGTTAAAGAAACTGTGTTGATTGAAAGCTGGTGAGGCAAGCAAATAAAATGAGAAAAAGACAGACCACTGAGACTGGGAGTGAAGAGGACAACGGTAGCTTGAAAATGATAGGCAGTCAGTGGGTGAAAACTCAGGGCTCATACATGTGGGGTTTCTATCTTCACCCAGTAGCCTCATCATCATCATCTCTGTACAACCATACCTTCTGCTGTAGTGACAGGTGAGAGTCAGGTACACAATAAACCCACAGAATTACCCTAGATCTGTTCTACTGTCATAGCTCTGTGAGTTAGACTACAGTGCAATTCTCCTAAAGCAGCTCATGCCTCATTCATCTGCTCGTTCAAGGCCATAATGGGGCTTCATCATTGCTACATCGCCTTTCGGAAACATGTCCCTTGAACAAGTACATATTGAGCCGTTGTCCACCCCCTGAAATGACCTTTCTCATGTGCTGCAGATAAGCAGCTGAACTTTTTGTCCTTAATAAGTAAGCAGAGAGTGGTGATTTGAAATAAAGAGCAGAAAACTTAGTACTGTCAGGAGAGAAATAGAGAAGTTTTCAAGGGCATGTATTCAGGAAATGCAGCGTATTTATGAATTGTATTATTCTTTGATACATGGTTCATTAAAGATTGTGGTCGTGTTAAAACCTCTGGCTCTAAACTGATGTTGTGGAATGCAGTCTATAGGACAGTTTAGTGATTTTCTTTCTTAAGGACGCTTGATATGCTCAATTTCATGGACAATGTAAGGGGAAAACATCACTGACTAAAGCAAAAATAAATAAATAAATAAAACGTTCATCCCCTTTTCCATCAATTTTAGAGATTTGTTGTACACATCAAGTCGTCCTTAACATAGGTTCTTTATTGCAAACCATACCTGTGACATGCAAAATATATATAAATGAAAAGAAATGCATTCTTTTCATATATATATATATATATATATATATATATATATATATATATATATATATGCTATATGTATGAGTCAAGAAAATAAGGGCTTCATGACAGAAAAAAGAAGAGGTTTAATTTGTACATTTAATGTCATTTACACATGTTTTGTTAATGTGTGCCATTATTCTAAATTCTATTATTCACTTCAGAATTTTGGTTCTTCATTACTATGTATTGTGTGCTCCAGTACACACATTATGAGAAAACTGAGAAGTAAGAGTGGAATTTTATCATTTAATACTTATGCAAATTAACAATTTTCTATACAATGAACAGCCTTCAGACAGCAAATTTTGTATTTGACCCATATCTGATTATCAGTCTGATGCAGCTTCTGGCCTTTATTCAGCACAGACCCTCCTCAGTAATGCACTGTCTCTGCCTTAGATGGCCAAATGAGTTCTGATGAGCAAGAGAGAGAAGGGTTCCAGCCACTAACTGACAGAGAGAGAGAGAAAGAGAGAGAGATAAAGAAAGGGAGATGGTACAAAAAGAAAAGGATGGAGGGAATGCTACTTTTCCTACTCCTGAGTCTCGCCGCTCCCATGTGCTTTCAGCTGATTAGTCATCAGAGCACCCAGCAGGAAAATCAGAGAATCTTTTTGATTCCCTTTTCTTCTGCTTCTTTTCTTTATCTGATCCATCTGTGTACACCAATGGTCAAAGGAGACCTGCTCATTAAGGTGTGTGCTTCTACAGTCACTCCAGGGAATACATGCTCTTATTTTCTGTACTAGTCCTGCTTTAGTTTCTCCAGGGAGACAAAGAAGGACATCAGGTTGTGATCCTACTGAGACGAATGGCTCAGGACTTGACTGTGTTTGTAAAAACAAAGAATTGATGTGAGCAGTGATGGGATAAATTCAGTAGTTTTCAGAAATAAACTTACTTTCTTACTTTGCACTACCAAAAGTAAGTACTACAAAAGGAAAAAAAAAGAATAGATATAGAGGTTTGAAGGGATGAGTCTGTAAAAAGAATTGCATTTCTTGATTTTCTAAATTAGTCATTCTTGCTTCTGTATTTTTGAACTAATGTCTGATTTGACCTTATAAAATATCTGACTCTCGGAATCAAGGAGTGATGCTTATGAAAAGTTTACCAACAAGCCACTACTTTCACAACTAATGCATACTGGGAGTAAAACGATCTGTTACAATAACAACAGATGTATATCGCGGGGGAGCAAATTCTAGGTTGCCAGCATTACATAATTAAATTTAATGACACTTAATATTGCCACACATTCAATTTGCTGTGCAACAATAATAGATTAAACACATAGTACTTACATTTGGACTTCTCTTCAGGAGTAAAATATTTATAACTAACAGTCTTTCCATATGGATCGGCACTAATGTGGTCTCACACTTGCAAATTGGTAACAATTTGACTATAAAATTTATTTTAAAGTTAAAAAGGGTGGCATGTGGCACGGCATTCATACTTTTTCTTAGGATATAGGAAATCAAATCAAATCCAGCCACATTACACATTCTCGTTTTGTGTAAAATACAGTATACAGGAACAGCTGTGATCGGTTTCTGTTCTTACCCTCTAGGAAAGTGACATTTATAGAACATGCATCGTGTGGATTTCCCATATGTTGATATACTGTAAAGAATGTGTGTCTACCTGTTAAAATATATTCAGCATCAATCTGTAGGCGTGTGTTTCAAATTCAAAATGCTGTCAACATCCACCTGCCCAGCAGTAATGTGATATTATCCCTGCCCTGGAATCAGGGAAGTTGTTTGTTACACCTTCTGGCAGCTTTAAAAGGCATCATGTTATGAAGTCTCAGTCAGTGTCTCTACATCTCTTTTGAATGTTTTATCAGGCTTTAGGAGCCATAGCATCTGGCTCCCTAACACACAGGGGAACAGAACAAAGCATATAGGATCCCATACACTCTCTCACTGTATGTGTGGCACTAATATGTAATCTCACCTCACCTTGGATTAATCCCTCTTTAATGACACAAAGTGTGTAATCTTTGTAATGTTATACTAATTTTATATATATATATATATATAAAATCCTTCTATATATAGCCTTCTAGTTTGGTCATTTGCCAATTCTCACCCAGCAAGTTCTCCTGTATCACACGACAGCTACAAACCAGGGGAGGTGAAAGCTACCATGTGCTTTCCCCAAGACACGTGAAGCCAGCCACCACATCTTTTTGAACTGCTGCTCATGCTACATCACAGAGCATCTGGACACCACTCAAAGGAATGATCTAACTGTGTTCTTCTGCGTACATGAGCTCACAGATACCCACAAACGACTAGTGTCACTGTGATTGACAGGACAGAAACATACTCTCTCAGTTTTGCTCTATTGGACTCCCGGCCATGGATGGCTGTTGCAAGGTTGGAATTCGAGCTCTCACTCTGTAGACAATAATATATAATGACAATTATGTAACTCATGCCTGATATCAGAACAAAAGCAGTCAGGGTTAGTCAGTCACACATCATACATATCAGGGTACACTGTAAGAATAATGGTACTTCAAGGGTTAGAAAAATTAAAGGTTCTGCTTGGAGCTTTCTGCACTTGTGGCATGATGATATCCTAAAGATTTGCACTTCCCAAAAACAGTTTATTCCCAAGACTCACCTTTGCTTCAGTGGATAATTTCACCTGGATACTATAGTTTTGTATATAAAATCTGCTGCTGTAATCATAAAGAGCGTGCTGTGTGCTCATCCCATGACTTTTAATCACAATATGCTCATACTGAATGTCCTTTCAACACCCTTAGCAATGTTTGACTTTATAGTATACAGCTGTAGAACAGTAATGATTTATAATCCCACAACCTAGATGAGTTTATTTTCTCTTAAAGCTTCTTCCTCATGTTGTCTCAGGGAGTTTTTCCTTGCCACCGTCATCTCTGGCTTGGTCATTAGCAATCTAAACCTAAATCTATAGTACATCCAGAGTTCCAAATCAAATTTTTAGTTTCCTAAAAACAGTTCTACTTGGAATCTCTTCTTGTATGAAAACACCCTGTTGTATAGTTCTACACAGAACCTTCAAGAGTACCCCTAGAGGGACAAGCAAAGAATAATAAAGGGTTCTAGATTTGACTTTTTTTTTTCTAAAAGTTTGCATGTGCCAATACAGAACATTCTCTTGCTGAATACAGCACTATGGGCATTAATGTTCATTGTTATGTTTGACATGATTGACTCATCTCCGCTGAGAATCCATTATCATCTGTACACACTCTCACATGAATCATCTACTTGTGGTCTCCAGGACTGTCATAAATTTTTCCTCTTTTCCAGAATCATTTAAAAAGGCCCCCGATGGTGCCTAAACTCTCACAGCTCCAGCGTTTGAACCTCTGTTTTTAACACTTAGCAGCACAGACCAACAAAGGACACATGCTTTTATATGTAAATGTCCAATGTGTACTTTGAAAAGAGAATAATAAATCTCGCACACCAAGTGCACACCCACATTTACACACAGTTACTGAAACTGTACATGGTGTTGAGTAGTAATCAGAGCGCTGTGACTTCAGTCATTCCATCTGTGCTGTATGGAGTGCACTTTTATTTCATCCTTTAATGTCAAGCCAGCAAAACAACCATACATCAGCAGAATTACCTCTTGTAACTCCGTGCCCACTGCACTACAGGCATATACACACACACACACACACACACACCTGCACACTCTCTTTCTCTTCCAAAAATAGGGAAAATAAATGTGTTACTTCCAAGAGCACGAGGACTGATTGCTGAACTGTGTAAAGTGCCCTGGGCTTATCAGAAAGAGCAGGGTAAAAAAGTAAGTGCATCTTCCTGCTAGTGGGTTAAACTTCAGATGAAAATGAGTAATAATGTGCCAACACAAGGTTTTCCAAGATTTAGAAGCTTTTTTTTTTTTTTTTCCTCTTAGCACTCCTCTGCCCTCCATATCTGTTCAGTGCATTCATTACTGCTCCACTAAAAAGCTAACATCAGCAAACACACACTCACAAGAACACACAAACACACACACACAGTGCAAAGAGCAGTAGAGAGGAAAAAGACCAACATACCTTAATTGTGTCCTTTGCCAGCAAGAATATATATTAGATGGGGACACTTCACATGGGTAAAATCCAAGCGCTTCACAAACTCTCCCTTTTCATCTGTCCTCATCAAAACCCTCAGGTTTGCTCTTCACCTTCCTCTTCTCCCTCCTCTTTGAGTCCTTTTAGCTCTCATCTACTCTGTGTTTACCCTGCTCGCTGCCTGACTTGTATGCTCATCGCTCACTGCACATAATCGGGAAGTGAGGCGCGTGCCGCTGCTGAGGGAGAAAAAAAAGAAAGGGCAGATGAAGAAGGAAAAAGCAAAGAGGGTGGGAGAGAGAGAGAGAGAGAGAGAGAGTGTGAGAGAGAGAGAGATTGGATGTCCCTGCACTTTTGGAACGCTGTAAAAAAGAGGGTGGTAAAGCAAAAGAGAGGGAGCGCTTGTGTCCACAAGCCAGTCTTAGAGACAGGGTGGGAGAGGAGGAGCAATTTGCTGAATAGTGCTGTGCTGTGCTGCACTAGCGTCTGTGGCGTGAGTGATTAGGATGAGTGTAACCCATGTCAGGTCCCCAGAGTGAAGGATCTTCATCAACCCGATTAAAGAGACAGAGCAGCCACCCCTCTACACACATCATCCTTTGTTCCCTCCCTCTGCTCCTCCCCTCATCACTTGTTCCCTGTCCCCTGTGGAGAGGCACTGGTGTGCACTGTGGTCACCATAGGATATTCTAATCGACTCCGACACTCAGGCACATGGGGACTGCGACTCATTCACACAGGTGCACTTGCACAGGGCCCAAAAGGGAGAGTAAATTTTAATTGTAAATACTGTGTATTGTATGTGTGTATTTGTGTAGAAAGGGTATATTATTAGAATGCAATAAAGAAAAAAAACTGCGTGTATGTGTCTATGCATTAATCCTAAAATAAAAAAGCATACTACTGAACTGGGGTTACTTAGTACAGAGTGCACCTTCTATCCCTTTCACCGTATTTTTCACTCAACATCCTTTACAGAAAGGTCACACAAACTTCACATCTAAATGATGACACACACATAAGGTTTTTAGACATTTCATGTTTCACACATTTGTCACATATAGACTGTTCACATGTAGTGTGTGTGTTTGTCTCACATTTTTAATTGATTTTCACATGTTCATTTTTCATATGTTGGACATGTGGAATTATTTTCACGTGTTTCACGTGTTTACTTGAAGTCTCTAGCACTGTTCGACTGGTCCCACCATCTCTCAGGGTACAAGGAAGGCATGCATCAAGACTATTCTCTGTTCTCACACCTAGCTGGTGTAATGAACTTCCCCTAGATGTCCACACAACTGAATCAATGGCAGTCTTCAAACGACGATTACGACGAAGATGGTCCTGTTCCAAGTACCTAAATTAGCACTTAAACAAAATATCTCGTGCTGTCTGTGTGCTTTTCTTACTATTTTACCTCCCCAACAGAGTTTTTTAGACTGACAGTACTCTTAGCCCATGACCTAGTGAACCAGTCTCAGAATGTATTATTGATAGAGACTTCAAAGCTCTTCTGAAAGTCACTCTGGATAAGGACGTCTGCCAAATTCCATAAATGTAAATGTAAGTCATGTGTGCAATTTCAGGGCATAATATAGTGAAAACGTTTTTTACGTGTAATCACATAGTAGTCACATAATCACGTGTAAAACAAACAAACAAAAAAAAAGTGAAATTTATGGGAATTTATGCAAATTCATAACTTGCATGACTCAATTTATATAAAGTTAAAAGCTAGGGTCAGAGTAGTGTATGAGCTAACACCTATTCTTACAGATTCATTTCTAAGAAATCACAAAATTCTACCACATATTTCTCACTTGTTCAAATTTGTATAAAAGTGTTTGCTTGAATATGCATGAAAAATTTGAAGGTTAAGGTTTGGATTAAGGTTCTAGTCAGCATTCATACCTTTTTATAACTCCATTTATGTGAAATCAAACAAAATCCAACTGTCATGCCCTTGGTTGAATTTCTTAGATCGAGATCAGATTTCTTAGTTTGTATGAAAAGTTAACAAGGTTAAGGCTACATCTACTGTATAACATTTCTTATGACTTTATTCATTTGAAATCGATTGAATTTTTTTTCTTTAGGGGAATATTTAAACCTACGCTGTTCAGTAGAATGGAGAACCTCATTAATGCTGACCTACCTTAGGGCAATCCTGATATACTATAGTGCCAGAAGCTTGCTGTTTTTAAACATGGGGATGGATGCTCACACACAGATCGGTGTCACTCATGCCGACTCATTGCATCAACTTGACAATGATGGGATCCATAGTTACAGGTTGTTTGGATCCAGAGTTCAGTGGCAGGCTTTTTTTTTTAACCCAATCCAGTGTCTTCCTTGCTCATACTACTCTACTGTCAGGAGTGAGTGGGATGGTGAGCTGTAACCTTTAGGAAGAGGGCCTGTCCTGGTGAGGGAGAGTGTGCCATGACATGCATCAATCATCTGAACGGTTACTGAAGTCTCATATTTTCACTCAAAAATTTTCAGTATCTTGTGCCATCCGACTGAGATGTGTGCCCCCTGGTTTAGCTAGGCAGTCTTACTGCACTATTTACACCATAAAAAAAAGATTTTTTGGGGTTGATAAATATAATACACATGAATTGCATAACATTTACATAAAATAACTGAGTTATCAACTGCAGTCTGTGATTTTGGGTACAATCAACAACAGTTGCCTAATTTTATTCAGTAAAAACACACTTCAGAAGGGCCATTACATGTTATTTAACATTGTGCTTTATTATGTACAAAATTTCAAGTAAAATCTACCACACGCAAAAGCCTCATAAAATATACCCAATTAAATTACAATCACGCAGACATGCACATTAATTACATGCCATGCCGAGGGAAGCCCACAGGTACATGGTTCTCTCTGATTACATAAAGTTGACAAGTAGAATTACTTTTTTTCACCAAATATGTGCCATATTCAAAATCATTGCTGTGTTGACGACTTTTTTTTTACTCAGGCAATTAATTAATTTTATATCTATTTATATAAATTACTTTTATACAGTGTAGATGTAAGAGACAAAATAATAACTGGTTTTGTGGAAGCAACTGTTACATTTCTGAACTGCACTGAAACATATGTAAGCACTCAAGTGGTTCTATATATATATATTAAAAAAACCATTGCATCTCCTACAGAATCGTTGAACTTTTTTTTTTTCTCCTAAGAGTGTAGGCACTACCTTCTTTTATATTCAGCCACTTGCAGCTTGCAACCAGATTGATGGATAATGGCATTAATGTGTGATTAAACCTTAAAATGACTTTTTATCTTGATTTAACTGATTTTCAATTCAAATCAGTTTTCTTATCTGATTACCAATGGTCCACTGATGGCTGGCATTACTGCTATGGTAATATAGCTGCTATTATTAGAAATGTATTTGGTTTTATTTACTTATAAGGTTTGATTTGCTCTTCAGATGGAGGTGCCTAGGCTTGAGAAGGATTCCTTTAGGGTGTAGTGAGGTAGTTTTGGAAAATCTCAAAGAGAATTTAAGGCTAAGGATAATTTTACTGAATGGGCTAAAATTTACATCACCAAAAGTATTTTTTCTTAAAACAAATGAGGTAGAGGGCAAATCTTGTGACTTGTGAAAGTGGTTGGCAAAACTAAATTGTATTCATTGCCAAACCCTCATTGTCATAATCTAAATGGTTTAGGATCCATGTGCAGGAAGGCTTTATTAACAGTACCAAAACACAGTACTAAATCCAAAACTGTAGAGCAGGCATGGATAAAAACATGACTGGCCATATATATATATATATATATATATATATATATATATATATATATATATATATATATATATAAAGCTATCAGAGATAAACAAGGCTCAAGACTATGAGATTGGCAAGACTTCATTCACAATGTGATACTAAAAATTGTGAACTTATATACTTGAAAAGTGAACAGGAAATTGAGGTCTGAAATTGTGCTAGAACTCTGGGGAGCCCCTGAGAGAGAATGGATTTTTAGAAGAGTTACATGGAACATGGGAGTGACTCTATATGATGGAGCTAACTAATCTATAACAAACTGGATTAATTTGTCTGAAGATTTTGAAAGGACCAATGACTCTAGGACTTAACTTTCTTGCTAGAAGTTTCAGATGTAGGTCTTTGGTGGATAGCCAGAGTATCTGGCCAGGACCTAGCTGTGGGCGAGGATGTCATCATTAATCTCTCTGGATATTGTCATTGTGCTCACTGTAGTCAAATGTGTGGTCTCTCACTCCTGGTCATCCACTCATCCACTGCAGGAACCTACAATACCTCCCCAGACCAAGCGAAGAGTGAAGACTGATAACCAAGAACATATAGGCTAAAATAAGAGGGTGAGCAAGGAACTAAAAGCAAGATCCAAATCTTTCGAGGTGCCAAACTTGCACATCAGGCAGTATTATGTGAGATAGCACCAAAACGTCTTCACTAACACAGCATCAAAACATTTAGAATGTTACAGAAAAGTGTGTGTATGAAAAAGTAAAGAAAGCAGCGTATTATGTAAGAGACACTTTTCAGACAAAAATATAATGAAGGCTGCTGGATTTTGCTGCAAAAATAAGAAGCAAATGTGACAGTCAAAGTCTCCAGAAGAACTGTGGCTGGCTATGCAAGTAAAACTTACAGCTAATTTCCTTATAAATCTGCACAAACTGGAACTGAGACTAATATTTCTTTTATTAAGAAAAGGGTCATCACACCAAATATTGAAAATTAAAAAAAAAAAAAAATGTCTAAAAAAATGTATATATATGTATATCAGAGGAGAGATGCAAAGTTGTACACAGTTTTTTTTTCTGAAATGTTTATCAATTTATTATGTGCATACACGGAAATGAAAAAAAAAAAACACAGATTATTATTATTATTATTTATTAATTTAGTTATTTTTTCAATTCAGTGGAGCTGCTTCCTAGACCATGTCTTCATATCTTGTCTTGTCTTCAAGACATGTTTCACATGTTTTCTTTGGATTAATGTGTCCATTATTATTTTTAAGATGCATTCTTGACTGGAACTGTTTCATGTTCGTATCTTACATAAACATATTGGTAATGGTCTAATAAATTAATTTTAAATGTACATGTTTCTGACTTGTACATAAATTGACTAAAAATATAAACAAAGCTGGTTTCTCACAGAAGAGCTGAAGTCTGAATCAAAGGGGCATGCTCTCTGATATTCATGCAAGTGTTGCAGCTTGATCCTGGCCTCATTCATCATAAACTTAACAAGTACAATTAGATGGGAAAATTGCTTTAATACTCCCCTCATCAGCAGTTTTATGAAGTGGAACATTTTTAAAACACACACATTTTGAGAAAAGAGAGAGTATGTTTGTTTTCTTCTCACTGATGCTAAGCCAAAAGCTGCCGCATTGAAGTGATTCCATTTTTCTTTTATTTGAACACATTTGACACAATCATCACATTTCTTTATTATATCAGATATGTCTGGACCATTGACTAGATTTAATGAAAGAAATGTGTCACTGAAGATATGGGCTGTAGCATTTCCAAACTTTGTTTTAGCTGAGTGTGCTTTTAGGTGAACCCAAGAGGCTTTTGTCTTTCTAGCCCCAGCCAAAAGAAAAGATTTCACAATGATGAAGAATGACTATTGCTGTGGGTTTACGCACTTTTGAGAATCTATACAATTTAGATTCATAGTGCAGCGTGCACAGATGAGCACAAAGCAAGAACAGCAGCTTAAATTGTTGTCTTTCCCAATGAATTCCTATTAATGTATAAAAATTGGGATCCTCATTTGAGTAGCGATCGGGACCATATGGGAATTTATCCCAGGAGAATTACTGGTGTTTTTAGCTCTGCTTTCCCTAAATTTCCTTACTGTACCCAGAATGTTGTTAGAGAGCTAGTATTGAGAGCTAAAAATAAAATGACATTTGCAACACTTACGGTAACTAAATGGGAGCAGAGTTGCTGGGTAGTTACTGTAATTAACATTTACTTTCATCATATTGTATTGTTTACTTACAGAAATGACAAATGTAACTGTATTTTAAATAAAGTGCTAAACTCTATCTTGTCTCCTTTTTTGTGGTTTGGAATGGACAGGTGGAAAAGTTCATCTCACATTATTTTAAATCATAATGAGTCATTTTAAATGTTTGGCAAGCTTCATGTGTTTAGTATATCCCATAAGTTGAAAAATGCCAGAATTAATTTATTGAATTTATTAAATTAATGATTAAACCACAGCATTTAAAAGGAGATCATGCTTTGAAATCATCCTTTAATTCAACTGTTTAACCTTTGGTTGAAGTTAACACCTTGAGCTGGGTATTCATAATAACTTAAAAAATAAAAATATGGACATTGAATAATCCTTTTCAAGAACATTTAATAAATAAAAATATATTTGCCAATATTAACTCAGAGAACTGACTATAAGCCATGCGTTTTAACAACAGAAACATGAATGAGCCATGATGACTCTAACATGGACTATACTTTTGTACTTTTTTTATAAGTTGAATCATTTGGAAGGTTTATATTATTATTATTATTAGTAGTAGTAGTAGTAGTAGTATTATTAGTAGTATGTTTTTGTCTTGTCAATGCCAGAGTTGGCGTTGAACTCCAATTCCCAGAGTACAGCATGACCTACAAACATGGCCGCCAAGGACTACAGCTCACAGCCATCACAGACACTCTCAAGTTCACGTTCACCAGACTACTGATTGCACTCACCTGGACTCAATCACACACAGTATTTAAGCACCCTCACTGCACCTTCACTTTGTGAAGTATATGTTATGTGTTCATTTTGTTCCAGTCGTTAGCAAGCCTTTGTATTTAGATTGCTATTCTGGTTTTTGATTCCATTTGTGGTTTTCTGGTTTTTGCCTATAGTCTTGCTTAGTTCATGTTGTTTGTTTATCACGTGACCAGTGCCTGCACCTTGACCTTGTTCCTGGATTATGTCTCTGTTTTGACTGCTACATTTAATAAAGCCTTGTACACCTGCACTTGCGTCTGCATCTACCTGCCTGACAGTTTTATTTATATAGTGCCTTTCTTAAACTCAAGCTCAAACACATTGCAAAATCTATGATGGACAGCAGACAAAATAAGGCCAAGATGAACAGAACAAAATAAACAAGGCCAGCATAAACAAAGGAGAAAATAATAAAGCAGACATAAACCAGAATGAATAAATCTGATAGTATAGGGAAAAATAAAGGGTCAAAATAAATGACAAATAACCATAAACAAAATGACATGGATATTAGGAAGGATAGCATGCCAGAACAAAACCAACGGACATAGAAAACAGAAACAGAAGTAACCATACTCCTAAGAGAGACACTATCCAGTGTCTAGCTTATCATGGGAATTCAGGATATATTGGATCATTCAAGAAAGCTTCAATTTCTTACCAGTGTACTATGTAACTGCCCATAGTGCTGTTACTATGAGTCTACAGTAGATTGCAGGTCTACTACAGCCCTCTAGGGGCACTAAGCTGCTCTTCTCCTCTAACTTAACTACAGGTGTAGTAGTAGAGGGAGAGCATTGTTTGGTTAGGAGGAAGCATGGTCTTCTTCTTATGCTACCCGCAATGCTGAAGAGTCCAGATTGAGAAATGTGTGTGTTTCAAGCTCAATCAATAAGGACTCTTTTATATTGGTAGTTTTACTACTGGTATGCTCATTGTGTGAATACGGGAAGCATTCCTGTGCTAAGATTGCTACTTCACACCCTATCGTGGACTCTTTGGGATTATACGCTCAAGTCAGAAATGTTGGCCTGGAAGCACATGGTGGATGGTGGTTCGTTTGGACAACCAGTGGTTTCTCATTGACCTTTGTACCATCATCATCATCATCATCATCGTCATCATCTTCAACAACATCATCATCATCAATCAACGATAAGTACCCTAGTCATTCATCAGAAAACATTCGGGTCTCACACTGGACAATGTGCAGGTTTACTTTTCATCCATAATTCACACCTTTTGCTCCAAATGGGTCCATTTATACAAGTTTTTGAGCCTGCTGATTTCTTTTGTTTGTTTGTTTTTTATTTGCCCTTATTGTTCATGCCATTTTCTAATTTCCAATAATAATTTTGTAAACCCCATCTGTGTGGTTATTATTTAAGGTACCTATATTAAGAGTGGTTGGTGGTCCCCTCCCTCAAAATATTTTGTAGCGGCCCCCTTCTTTGAAAGAGAGGGGGAACGGTTACAGTACTGATTATCGACTCGTCCCTAGTCCTATGAGAACATGTGTTGATACATTTCATGACAAATATGAAAGACAGATAAACATATGTTAACCTGTTGAGAATCAGTTCATTCAGAGGTTCATGCCAAATGGACAATCCAAATAAACTGATACCAACTAGTTTAAAATGTTTTGGTGGAGCATATATATTTAGGATGGCTTGGATGATGCCATTAAAATGCTTGTTGTCAGTCATATCACTCGTCAATTAGACAAAGTTTATTTATACATAGTCTGTAGCTAGCTAGTTAAAATGTGGAGCATTCAAGAAATTCAAATTGCATGAAATTGTTATGGAGGCTATAATAAAATTAAATGCATGAACCAAGGAGGAAGTGGAGATGGAGATGAATGGCGTGCAACCCAGCGTTGGATTCTGTTCAGTAAAGCTGATTTGAAGGGTGGTGGATGTGTGGATTTGTGCTTCTTTCATTTGAAATGCCATTGTACTTACTATCAACTGTGAAGTTGATTAAAATGGAGTCTAGCTGAAAAGGTGTCTATAATAATGCCATTAAAATTCGTTTTGAACCTAAAGATGTTCATATAGACATCAAAAGACGTCATAATAACTTTCTTTCCAGCTACTGAGAGGATTGCTTTTGAACCTCTGACAAAGACGTTTAAAGGACATCTTTTAGACGTGTCTCTGCTTAGTGCGTATGGACTACACAGATCAAACATGCACATGATCCTAATCTCCTTAACTCAGCATATGTCTATGTCATTGTACCTGCTGATGTAGTGGGGGCCTTTAGTTATATAATCCACACACAGATGGTAAAAAGTTGCTATAAAATTAAAGAAAAAAAAAAAAAGAAATATAGAAAAATGCTTATGCTCCCAGGGATTATCTAAAGGAGCAGACAGGTTACACTCAGCCACACTGTGCTTTCTCTCTCTCTCTCTCTCTCTCTCTCTCTTTCTGTGTGTGTATGTTTGTGTGTTTGTGCACCTATGTGTTGTAGTAAGAAGAAAGGACTCAGGTGTGGTGGTGTCATTAAAGAGAAAGCTAATCAAAGGGCCATCTTGTCTCCTGCAGTCCACAGACCAGTCTAGTCCCCCTGGACAAAGTGTTTTGTTTTGTGTTGTGTGTGTATGTGTGAAGACAGCATGTAATTTACTTGTATTATATGTTATTTCAATCCTAAAATTTGCAGCACATGTTCTCTTCACTACTTAGCAATGGATGTACTGTCAATATGGAATGTTTTTTTTTTTTTTTTTTTTTTTTTTTTTTTTTTTGGAAAACTCATTTTGAATATTCATTCAGCATTTGTGTGATGACCCTTCACTACTACAATATGAAAGTCTGAATATTTATGTGGTGGCAGGAGTGTGGTCGGGCGCTGTTTGGTGAATGAAGGGTGGAGTCGGGAGCCGGAGTGGTAAGGATGAGCACGCACCTGTGGAGGATTGACTAACGTGGGCTCTGTGTTTTCAGTGAGCGGCGATGAGGAGATAGGGGAGCGAGACAAAAGCCACATGAGAGAGCCAAGCTGAACTACTATCCTGTACTGTGTGTTTATGCTGGGGTGTCTTGGAGTGAGACTGTAAGCCAGAAAGTGCTGAAAAGCGATAATAACAGCCCTTTGGAGTTGTCCCAAGCCTGCCTCCCATATATTCATTCCAATGCAAACACAGAAGTGTCTCAACTACATGTTGTCCTAACTGAATCATGTATCTATTTTGCATCTCAACCAGAAGTAAAGTTCTAGCATTTTTCATATTTTTGAGAATTGATATATACTGATATATATACTGATATATATTAGAATTATTATATTTACATTTATTTATCCTTAATTATTCTGTTGTGAACACCAAATTATCTCAGGTGGGATGATCTTAACCTGATTTATACCTGTACCCTATTAGGAAATAACATTAGTGAGAGTTTGATTATAAGTTTACTATGTTAAACAGGCTAATCACTTAAGCATCGTCCACATCAGTCTCTCTCTCTCATATCCTGACATAAATGTCAGGCAGTTAACAAACAAAAGCCTCATTATAGCTCTTGACTTGACTGATCACTACTTACATCCAAATAAATCATTTAGAATCATTGATTGAGAATCCCTGATTATATGAGTGAGTTTTTTTTTTTTTTTTTTTTTCCTAAATTCCTTCCACCTCTTAACCTGATCTTAACCCTATTTACACATTGGTGTAAATGTGTGTGTGCGTAGTGCCCTGTGAAGGACTGGCGTCCCAGTGAGGTTTATTCCCTCCTTGTTCCCAGGATAGGCTCTGGATCCACCACAACCCTGACCAGGATAAAGCAGTTGCTGAATATGAATGAATGAATTCTATTAATTGTTATTAAGTCTGAAATTGTATGTATGCAGCCAGATTTTACTGTGTTTAAACAGGTTTATAATATTTGTAAATGCATGTTTTTATAAAGACTTGTAAAAGTGGATTTAAATTGTTACATTTGAATACCTAAGTTCTACAGCAAAGCAGAATTGGAGGGACTTATCACAGTAACCTGCACTGAGAAATATCTAGCAAGTGCTTTTAAAATGTCAAGAATGGGCCCTAATTTTAAATTAACAGGGGAGACATGGAGCACTTACTTTGCCTGGCCTTGGATGGCAGACTCTGGGGAGTACAGCCTTGGTTGTCGAACTTTTGGAAGGTTCTTTGCTATAAGGTGAATGAGATTAGGATTATCTGAAGCAACGATTCTCAAAAAAATGTCACAGAGATGAAGACAGTTGGATATAGTTACCAGCACTTTCTTAACAGATACAAATTGTCAAGCAGAAAGCCTATTTATTTTTGAGTTATAGAGGCTGGGATTAAACTGAATTCAAGTGACCAGTGAAACTGGCTTGTAAAAACTCAATCATAAATATAATGACATTGAAAAATGTAGGCTGTGATTTCCACCACTGTGGCAACATTAAAAAAAAAAAAAATCAAAGATCCCCTGAGGTACCTTTTCTTATTACTGAGGTGATTCTGCTATCTTTTGTACCTTATATCTTTCACTTGGAAATTTTGATATATTGTACCTTTAAAAATGATCTAAGGTACATAATTGGAATATAAGTACATTTTAGAGTAAATTTCTAGGTAAAAAGCTACATAATAAAGGTATAAAAGGTGTATGCTTGTAGTCAACTAAATGCTATAACACTTGAACAGAATGGCCTTGAGAACGTGTGTGTGTGTGTGTGTGTGTGTGTGCACGCGCATAGCTGTGGTATACTGACCATGGCAGATTTAGGAGAGTTAATATTGCCACTATATGAAAGAGAGAGTATATGTGATAAGTGATGAGAGATGACTGGTGCACTGCAGAGTGTAGGAGTGTGGAAAGTGCATCTGACAGTCTTGTACAGGTGTTCAGATGAGTCTTGGGAGTTGGGGATAGGGAAAGAGAGAGACACAGAGTGAACAGGACGAGGGGGCACAGGGAGTGAGAGAGAGAGAGAAAGAGAGAGAGAGTAGTAGAAGTGTGAGTGTTTATTGAATAATAAAATTGAGGATATTGCAGAGACATAATCTGCTTCCCAGTGTTTGTGTACTAGAGAGCATGTAGATAGATAGATAGATAGATAGATAGATAGATAGATAGATAGATAGATATTCATCCATTCATTCAGACATAATTGCTCTATCTTGGTCAAAGTCAGCCAATCTTGAGCTCAGGACTGAACCTGAGACCCGAGTTCAGGATCGGATCAAGGACCTTGCTACCTGCTACTCCACTGTGCTGAGAACGAATAATTGAATAGATAGATAGATAGATAGATAGATAAGGAAGGTAGAACACAATATCCATCATTCATCATCTCTATGCTGGATAAAACTGGAATAAAATGTCTGATGGCATAGTCATTCAATTCTCTCTCTCTCTCTCTCTCACACACACTTTTTTCCCTAAGCCTAGAATATGATAAATATCCTGTCATATTTTGCTGATGTGATGGAAAAATTACTTAGCAATAAAGACAACATAAATATATCTAAACATATTTTACTACCTCACTTAGTGTAATAAAACTAAGTGTTTTTTTGCTATGCTGTTGTATCATGCTGTAAGTGAATGTTAGTTTTCTGCAGTAGTAGATTTAACTAGGATGAATAGTGGGTGCAAATAAATCACTATGGGACCTCTGCAGTAAACAACTGTGTGTGCATTCAAAGGAGCAAGACATGGTACGGCATATGAAGAAGGGTATGCCGACCATAATTACACATAATTTACTAACAGTTTTAGAACAATCTGGCTGTGTGTGTGTGTGTGTGTGTGTGTGTGTGTGGGTATGCGAGTGTGTGATATTTTTGGACACACAGATACCTTGTTTCCCAGTGATCCGAAGCAAATGCTAAAGGTTGAAGCAGACAAGAGGGGTATGGGTAATCTCACCGCACTAGCCTGTGCCAGTCCTTTTCATTTCGTGTCCGGCCATCATCGTCAGCAGTGCATCCGTCCTGCTTTAGGGATAATATCTTCCCGCTCAACATTTGCCAGGGTTTGCCCATTCGCCCACATACACTATTCACTGAGGTCACATTGTGCATGATAGGCTGCATGCTATAATCAATCTTGTTTTGCATACTAATCACAGGAATGTCAAGGGCCTGGAATTGTGGAGAGCCAAACTTTTGCATGCCACTTATTTCTCTGGCAAAACATTAAAAATGTTACTACAATTTATTCATTGTTTTGGGTAGTCTGATGATTGTGCAGTGTATTTGGTGTGTGGTGTGTGTGTCAGCTATTTGTCTGATACTGTATGTATCAAAATATATTATAGCAAGAATTACTTAATAGTAGTTTACAGGTAAACCAGTGACTGTATATATGGATGGATGTTGTAACAGGTGTGAAAAAGTGAAAGAATTCCAAATAATTCAAAATATCTCTGAGGCCCTCTAGTGCTGGCTACAGTAAAAAACTTAACCCCGCCCATTCCCATGTTAGTGAACAGAGAATGAGCCAAACTTGCATTTTAAGCTACACCTCCACAAATTGTTGTTGGGAATAGTGTCCCATCATTTTTTTCACAAGTTCAGTTGACCTTGATATCTTCCTGTAGAACCCTGGTGTGTAAGTCTGCATTTTTCAGTGCACTTTCAAAAACTCAACAAAAAAAGGACAAATCAACAGAAGAGGGTCTGTCACAGACTTGCGGCTTTCACTTCTCCAAGTTCACAGTTCAAGTTCACGCTCTGTGGTGTGAGAGCGTGCGTGTGTGTGTGGCAGGCTCTGCCAGCTATGCTACTCTGTCTCTTGTTACAGCAGTCACTGAAAGCACAAAAAGACACAAATAAGTAGTGGTGATAAGACACAGGTGAGAATCATCACGCAATACCTCCAACCCGCCTCCTCTCCGTCCGTAGCTGACGCTCGACCACTCCCCCACTCCGCTAAAATTTTTCTAGATGAAAAATGTGTTTTAAAGGAAGTATTTAATGATAATTTTTCGGGGCATGGTTGATGACAGTCTTGTACGTGACAGATGAGCCTCATGAACACGCATGCACTTTGCAACATGCATCTAAAGCTCTTGACAGTTCTGTAGCAAAGTCACGTCCTGTTCTAACAGACCCTTTACAGTTTACAGTTCTTTGCAGATTTCTGGTTTGTTGCTCATTTTTATGTCTAAGCTGGCTTGTTGCACTAATAACTAGCAAACCAATGCGGGTGAAGAAGTGAAGGCATAAATCAAAGCAGCTAACACTAGCTAAATTTAATAACAACTTACTATTGACTGAATGAACTTAGCTAACACTAAGTAGCATGGTAAGTCTCCTCCCCTTTTTAAGCAAACTCTACCAACAGAATGAGCACTTCTCAAAAAAAAATACAGTTCTCTAGTCAGATGGGTCACTTACTGCAGATGGCAGAGCTAGATGAAAATCACAAAGAGCAGTGATATTTTTGCTGAAAAAAAAAAAAAAAGGTTGTGTTGAGTGTAACTGTTGACTGCTGTTTACCGGTATGTTTTCAGTTGGTAGTATGCCAGCTAGCTAGCTAGCAAATGGGAGATCAGTCATTCATGATTCAAAAGTCTAAAATCTGTTCCTGACAACTGCAAAAACAATATACTTGCACTTATTGTAGTATAACTAAAATGTATTATTTTGCATATAAATTAATAATCCTGTGCTTACCACTCTGAGCTAGCATTCAGTGCACCATCTTAAGTTGCATTTCAGGTAATATCCATCTCTGTGTGCACTCCTGGCACAAAGAATGACTAATATAAGCAGGTAAGTGGCAGACCTGCTGGCTGACTGGCAGTATCTACTGCGCATGCTCTAGCTCCAATTTTGACCTACTGCTCAAACTCAGTCAGTTCATTTCATTCCACATAATGGGAGTCAGTGGTGCTATGTAGTTGACATATATAGTCACTGGTGAAAACAAAATGTGAACTTTTTACATGGTGTACTTTTCACTGCTACACTGTAGCTTTCTGATTTTGATTGTCAGAAAAATCCTTCCTGGTTTCCAACCTCTTTGAGCATTTCCAGCAGTTGTGTTTTAAGTTATGTTTATTAACTTTGTGATGAGTTGTGATGGGATGTCACTGCAATTCAGGCATGTTTACAGTGGTCTCAGGTACCACATGCTTAGTTTTCTTAAGCTAGTTTTCTCATTCCCCTAGTTTTACCATTCTCAGTCGAAAGTGTATTTTCATTTTTTTTTTCTAATCGTGACCCTATTTGGATAACAAATATAGATTTGACCAACCTGGTATGGATTAAAACCCTGACACATGGAACTGCTTCAACATCTTTCTGTGTGTATGTCCAACTGCCTTTGGTTATTATTACACACTCAGAAGAAAGCACCATCAACCCTCTTCCACACGCATAAGCTCACAGACACACTTGATTGGCTAGTGTCACTTTGATTGACAGGGAAGAAAGTATGCCATTCCTCCCCCCACAGAGAGCAGGGCCAATTTTTCTCCCTTGGCTCCTGAGCATGGACGGATGTGACATTGATGGGTCTCAAACTTGTGATCTCAAATCCTTTTACTTTTAACATTATTAACTATAATTACTACTGTATTTACCACATATTAACTTACTAAATATGCTATGTTACTGTACTGTACATTCTCAGTACTTACATTTGATTTCTTCTAAGAAACATTTAAAATAAAGTTTAAAAAAGCACATTCTAAAAAGACTGTTATTTTCACATAATGATTCTTTTGACATGTGTCAATGTGTCTTGTGTGAGAGGTTATGAGTGAAAGTAGGTGGTGTAGATTTCGACTTTTAATTCTGCTCAAGCTGAGAGATTAGGCACACTGAACATCATGTATACCTCTTTAGCAGTTTCACACCAAATGAGGGAGAAAAAATGTTTTGGAAAAAAAGGTGTTTATTCTTCAAGTGCAATTCCAGAGTGTTCAGTTTTTGGTGATATTTTGGAATATTCAACTTTAACATTTATAGCTTCTTTAACTGTACATTCTGTAGCATTGTTCTGGTGCTCCTGTTAATTACATTAATACTGTACGCTTTGTCTTATATTATTACTACTACCACTACCACTACTACTACTACTACTACTACTAATAATAATAATAATAATAAGAGGAAGAAGAAGAAGAAAGAGAAGAATGGCATGCAATGAAAACAATGCAGGAGTGCAGTGTTATTTTGCATAGGATAGACACGCAAAAAAAAAAAGGAATTAGATTCCAATTACTGCTAACTACACTATAGTCCAATATCACATCCACAAGCACATTTTCTTTTTCCACTTTTGTCACCAAGGGAAATCAGGCTTTCAAATTTGTGAAAAAAAGTGAGAAAGCGTATGTGTGTGTGTGTGTGTGTGTGTGTCTGTCAGGAGGTGGTGTGTGCCTGTGTGTTAGAGCCTCTGAGACTAGAGAAAACATTCTTGTCATTTGTTAAGTATAACTGCAGTAATGTGTTCCCTTAAGAAAGCTGATATCAGGACTTCTTACAGCTGTATTTGTGTTATAGGTTGGGGAAATATTAAACACATTTTTAAGTCCTGAGTCTGAATCACAGTGGAATTAGTACTTTTGGTCTGTTTTTTGTTTTATTTATTTATTTATTTATTTTTTTTTTTTTTCGTTTCCTGACTACACATATTTTAATGAATCAAAAAGCAAAAAATGTGGTCTGAGGGGTGTGTAGGGTTGTAAACACATTCATAAACCTCCTTCATTTGAAAAAATTGTGGCAGAAAAAAGTAAACAAACCTCAAAAAAAAATCTCATGAGCACAAACAGCTCAGTATATTACTAGATAATTATAGAAATGACTAGTTTTCTCTTTTTATTTGTCAGTCCAAATCTCTAGAACACATCACATTTCCACAGTGCTTAGCTCTGCACTTTGGCTCAATTTACACCTCACGAGTCAGTTTTTTGCAGCTTGAATCTGCAGGATAATGTCGTCCGCAACCCAAAGCACACGGCTTGTTTGGTTCACTTCCTGTATTTTGGGTTGATTCAGGATTGAATCACTTTCTTGCAGTAATTGAACTGTGCTACAGCCACTACTGTACCCGAGTTTGACTGCTATGTTCTCACCTGCACAAACAAACCTCACTAAAGAGGAAATCATTGGTACAGTTCACCAGAGTTAAATTCAAATAGAATAAACACAGATTTAAAATATATATATATATTGTTATTGTTATATATATATATATATATATATATATATATATATATATATATATATATATATATAATGTATATGTTGGTCAGGAAATTAGCAAGAATTAAACAAATGCACTCCTGAGACCTCCTGTGCCACCTATTGCTTGTTTACTTTTGCTGCAGTGACAGTTCTTCCAAATCTCTTTCAGGGTTCATTGGATAATGAAGAGTTCTTAACTTCCAAAATCTATCTTTTAAATGCATAATGGCTTTGTTGATCCTAAAGATGAACCACAAAGACGAAATTCTTCTCTAACTGGTTTAGGTTCTTAGCTATAAACTGCAGAGTATGTATTCTTTCTTTCTTTCTTTCTTATTTTTCTTTATCTTCAACTATAAAGCTCTTACAGTATTTACTACATATTTGCATGTGTAAAAGTGTTTGTGCAAAATGAATACAAATTAATTCATGGGCAATTATCGCATTGTAGCAAGGAGTACTGCTGCAATTTGAACACAAGTAACTACGCAATTACTACTGAAATTATCGTATATTCACCTACTAAATACAAGGTACTTACTGTACTACAAAATGATTTGATTACTGTTAAGAAACATTTAAAATCTGAAACATTTTGAAACCCATTTTTGAGAATTGCATTGAACAATTGAAAAACATAATTGTAAGGATGTAATGGTTGTCTTGCCCAGTGGGATGGTGAGTTGGTGAAATTGTATCTGCTTTTTTTCCCCCGTAATGATTCTTTTGACCTGTGTCAGTGTGTCTTATGTGAGGGGTCATGAGTGTGAGAGTAGGCGTATGGTGTAGTGTTTGAGCTTTTAATTGTGCTCTAGCCGTGAGGTTAGGCACACTGGACATCATGCACACCTCTTTAGCAGTTTTCAATGGCACCCTTGCTGTGTACAAGTGTGGGTTGCATAAGTTTAAAAAATATCCCATTCAGTAGGTGTTTCTCTTTCTTTTCATCTTTCTCTTTCTCTGCTTCTTTCCCGCGTGGTGCTTTTTTTCTGTTCCCTTTGTGCTTGGACAAGGGACTCTGAGTTCCTTACCTCCATTACAGAAGCCAGAGGTACATACATTTTATTTTTCTGCCTCATGTACTCCTCTGTTCTCTTTCTTGCTTTTTATAACTGTAAGAGTAGATAAAAATCCTGGTAGTTAAAATGCTCATTAATTTTTTAAAACATAAACAAATTACTCCTATAAATTGTTAATAACTTTGATAAAACAAAGTGATATAGATGGGGATTTTTTACCTTTTAGAAGAGAAGCCAAGAGTAAGAAATGGTATGATGGAAAAGGAATACAAAGTTTTTTTTTTGTTTTTTTTTTTGATTCAGTGATTCATGATTCAGTGCAATTTATACTTTCAAGGGCCTCTGCTTCACAATGCCCAACAGAGTCCTGGCCTTAAAGACTCTATAGATTTCAATATCTAGTCTTTTGTTAGAGTAACTAGCAGCCAGGTGTTACTAATGAAATGCACAAGAAGTGTGACTACCTCTATAAAAGCATTACTTTTGGCATTTTGGTGTCCTGGAGCACTCAAGTGTGTGACTACATCATACCAAGTAGAAAAGACAACAGCTATGTCCTCAGAGAAGCAATTCTTGATTCTCATCAATTTGAGAAAGGTTAAAAGGCCATCCACAAACAATTTGAAATTCACCTTTCTACGGTGAGAAAGATTGTTTATGGAGAGCCTACAAGACAGTTGCATGGAGTGGGCGTCCCAAATTCAGTCCAAGCTCAGGTCATTTCATGCTCAAAGATATAAAGAAAAACCCAAGAGCTACATCATGTGACCTACAGGCCTCTGTAAGCACATTAATTGTTTATGTTCATGAAAGCACAATCATAAAAAGAATTGTGGCTTTCATGGAAGGGTGGCTAGGAAAAAGCTCCTTCTCTCCAAAAAATAATTTGGAAGCATGACCTAGGTTAGAAAATTGCATCTGAATAAACCACAAAAGTGCGAAAACCAAATACAATGTAGCACCACAAACGCCTCATACTGACTGTCAGGTATGGTGGTGGAGGGGTTGTTTTGATTGGCTTGTTTTGCAGCCACAGGACCTAGGAAACTTGGAGTCATTGAGATAGTGTTGAACTCCACTTTATACTAGAGTATTCTTTTGACAAATATGAGGCCATATGTCCATCAGCTTGAATTGGGTCATGCAGCAGCACCAAGATCCCAAGCACACCAGCAAATCAACATCTGAATGACTAAATGAGAAAAAAAACAATGTGTTGGAATAGCCAAGTCAAAGTCCAGAAATCAGTCCAACAGAGATGATGTGGTGGGATCTTAAGAGAGCTGTGCATAAACGAATGCCCTCAACCATCAACGGACTGAAGCAATGTTGTAGACAAGAGTGGGCCAAAAATTTCTCCGTAATGATGTGAGAGACTGATTAACTCCAGAAAATGTTTACTTCAGGTTACTGTAGCTAAAGTTGTTTTTACGTGTTACTGAACTATACCGCGTACTTATTTGTTTTCCACCTCATTTCTGAATGTTGGTTTACTTTCTGGAAAAATGATTGAGGTTATTTGTTGAGGTTATTTGTTTGTTTATAGAAGTTGGTGTGGACCACACAATTGTTCTTTAGGCCCTGATAAATAAAAATGTAGAATTGATGAAGGGTGCACTTTCTTTTTCCCCTTATACATTATGTATACACTGTATGCGCACTGCATATGGTGCTATGGGACAGCATTAATGGAACACAACACATGCAGAAAAGCAGTGAAAATATCCTAAAGGTATTTTTGGATTTTACTCAGGGATTCTACAGATATGAGCAGAGACAGAGGTCAGGCAGGACAACTGTGAGTGCATCTTACACATTCTGTGCCTGTTCTCTTTATGTGGCCTCTTTACACTGCCATTGATCTGTATTAAGCCAGTGCAGCTGTGTCTTATTATTTTATTATTAATTCTAGCACTTCTCCCTCTGTTTATATAAAACTGGGCTGTCCATGCTGCTGGTGATGACGCTGCATGGTCCTGACGACCAGAATGACCAGGAATTTCGATGGGTTTGAATGAAGAGCCACACCCAGTAAGTGCCCACTTTTATAATGTGGCTCATGAGACATAGGATTTGATTATTTGAATCACTATAAAAGCACACACTGATTCTTCTTTTTTCAGCAATGGCACATATTTGTAAGTAATTGATACTTATAAAATGATATTTAAATATTTTTTATTAAAAACTACATTAGCTATTGAGTGCACATATGTATTCTTTCTTTCTTTCTTTTTTTCTTCAGTTATATGGCTTTCTTTTACTAATTGTTTGTATGTGTAAAAATGTGTGTACAAAATTAATATCACAGAAAGCAGGAATAAATCATGTAAGCCTATTTATGATATATGAAGACAAAATGTACTCAATATTTTATTAAAGTATCAGATGTCTCAGTATCTCAAAATAATGAAAATGTATCATAAATATAACTATTACTAATATGATATTTTTTCTACATTGTATTTGTATATTCAGTGTCAACAACATTCTAAGAACCTGTGGAAATATTATTTTAAAATATTTTTTTAATATAGAACACAAATGCATGTCTACATTTTTTTTTTATTTATTTTAATTCATATCATACTTTTTCAAAGTGCCTCATATAAATTAATCAAAGTTTATATTTACTACATACACACATGTGTTTATCAGGTTTCAATAGACCGTGGGATCCTCTTTTAGAACTCACAAATGAAAACAATTAGTGTAAAAAAATGTAAAAACCTTATTTAAATTCTATTTCCTCCCCTGACTTTGCATGGGATATCATTTATGCAGTTATTCTTTTTAAATGACCCACAACAGGGCAACTAACTGCATATGCAATGTATCAAACTGCACATTCAAATTAGGATTCTTTACTTAATAAATCAGGGCCCATGAGTTCATCAAAGAGTCCTACTGAGACCAAGCACTATTCTCTCATTTGCATTTTGTTTATCAGCCAGCATGTTTGTTGATCTTGATGAAACCTTCAGCCTCTGCTTGAGTTTATTGTCTTACCTCAACTTAGTCAGATGGGCAGTTTTTAATAATTTGCTCTTTGATCTACTAAAAGATCGTATTACCAGTGCCATTACTCACTGTGAAATGTTTGCCTTCTCATTAGAGGGATAGTATCAACTGCATTCGGCACACAGAGCATGTGGGAATGACAAGAGGAGAACATCTGAAAATTATGCCTGAGCCCTGTCCTGGCAGGTCCTATTAAAAAGACTCCTGTAAGGAGTGAGGACAGAACAAGCTGATCCACAGTCTAGGAAATAACTAATTAATGGGTTGGTGATGTCTTATGAAGTCCTTCCTTGCTGAATTCAGGTGCTCTCAGCATTTTTATTAGCTGACTACACACTGACACACAACCAGGATACCCAGCTATACCCAACCTATAGAAACGACTTTCATTTCCTCAAACACATTGTCATGTTATGCTGTGCCAAACAGAAAGCAACTAAAATGTTTGTTGTTAAAGCAAAGTCATTAATACGTCACATTCTTTTAAATCAGATGAACAATATGATGGTCCTTATACTAGACTGATTTTTGTCTTTTGCTGTGCATTCACTCTTTCCCTGGTTTATCAGCCAAAAGTATTCTTTACTGCAATGCATTATGCCCTGAATTATGTAATATTCAGAATGTTTAAACTAGCTTTTGATTTTGTTAAATAATTTAGGCTCATCAAGTTCTTTCAAAAGGAATTTGCATTCTGACTCTGGGCCATCACAAACAAAAAAAATGTAACCTGGTTCTCTATATTTTGAGAATTTCACTGTGATTATGAAGTGATATGTCAAAACTTAATGAATTCTGTTGTGATTATGAAGTGAAGTTTCAATATTTTGAGAATTTTGGTGTGATTATGAAGCAACATCTCAATATTTTGAGATTTCTAATGGGGTTCTAGAGCAATATCACAGTATTTTGAGAATTCTGATTCTAATTAATACCAGCATTGCACAATGGGATTATCAGTAATCATGAATCAGTACTCAGGGAAGTTATTTTTCAAAATAAGAATTTTTGGGTCTTTCTGACAGACCATTGCAAAAAGACTTGACTTTAATCTTTACCATCTGAACCCTCATGTATTTTTCTGAATTTGGCAGAGGAAAGTGAGCTGAACAGTCCGATCAATACTGCTTGACAGGGCCTTCTAAAAGCACAATTTGGGCTTAAAGTATGAGGAAGCACAGCAATTCTACGATACGCAGGAGGAGAAAATGGTGGCTAAATTAGACCCCAGAGTTAAACCCCATGAGCAAATCAAATAGACAAAATTGCTTGTATAAACAACGTTTGTGGTGATCAGAAGTGTTTATTTACAGCCTGCACACCATAAATGAATCGATGAGTGGATGAAAAAAAGAAAGACCAAAAAACAACAACAAAAAAGGTTTCTGTAGCTTCTGACACAGTGGGTAATAATCCAATAGAACATAAGGGATAGATAGAAAACCTCAAGAAAATGGTGCATTTGCTGAAGAGCCACAGAAGCCTGACTAAGAAATAGCAAAGCCAAAGCATGTATAATCACAGATGATAACTTTGAAGTCAGTCTGCAATGGGAGGACTAATAATGAGAGGTATATTAGCAGTGTTCAATGCGTTTGCTGAAGACATTTTCCACAGCAAATTAAATTAAATGTCTAACCATGAAGTTCAACTCAATATGTGGAAAATACACAGCCTTTCCTCATAAAATTATTGTAATTAAACCAAAATAAAAGTTATATTAATTTATACCCTGCCTGCCGTTTTCTTCCTGTTGGGAATACATTAATACTGACACTCCAGGAATAAAGAAATCAAATTTGCTGGATGATTTTGAAGTCTCTAGTGATCTCTTATATTTAGGTAAGTAGATTGTGTATTGGTGTATGTTTAGATTAACATAGACAATTTAAAGCTAAAATGGTTTTGAAAAGATTGCAAGATTTTGAATGTTTAGTGCAAAGTGTCCTTAAGTAAATGTTTATATTACTCATGAAAGTTCCTAAACAAATAGCAAATTTGAACAAGTGCACCTACCTACCTACAAGTGCATTTTCTGTCATATAATTTAGAATGAGCTATGCTTGCATTAAGCTCTAAACACGTGGCTATAAACGTCTGCTGCAAAGGTGATGTCACAAGCTGGTCTTTGTACTGTCAAAGGAACATCAGCACTCAGAGGACTAGGGTTTACCTTATTAGTTTACGAATTTGGTTTCAGTCACTGCTGTTCTTTGTCCTTGAGTGAGGCACTTAAGATGCTTGCAAGAGGACCTCAGAAGGGGACCTGGATGAAAGTGCTAGCTATCTGATTAATAAATGCAAATGTTGTTAGAAGATCTAATTCTATCACAAGTGATGCTGTGAATTACTCTTCTCAGCCAGGAGCTGTTTGCACTCAGGGGCATCTGAGTTTCACCCTTCACCCTTTTAGTCCACAGCATTCATAATGTTTGCTACCTAGAGTTTTGACACATCTTGCACAATTGGCTACAACAGCAGGATCTTTATTTATGATCTTGCTGTCCTTTGTCCCTGTAAAAATTGATTTAGCATTTGAACAGTAGTTTCTTGTAGCATGTTGAAGATTTTGGAATGCGTTACTGTTTCTGGTACAGAACATCTTCCCTTTATTTCTTTGTTTGTTAGTTTGAAGGAAGTTGGTGTATTTATTCAAATGATTTATTCAGAATTATAGAGCTGTCAATTATATAATGTTGTCACATGTCTTTCACAGTCAGGAAGGCAACAGCGTCAGCAGTGGACTTGTCACAGTTATTCAAAATGGTGTTGAGCTAATATGTTCTCAGTCACCAGAGATTATTTCAACAAAGAAAAATGTTTTTGACAGGAGTTCTTGTTTTGTGTTTTGTGTATTTTCAGCTTTTTTTCAGGTTTAGACAGCATACTGTACTTCACATGTTGTCAAAGCAGACATAAATATAGTGAGACATCCAGTCAACATTTTCCCCAGTGTTGAAAGGTTTGTCTCACAATAATTCAGAGTGAAAACAGCAACAACTATAACACTGTTTTAAACAAAGTCACCATTATAAAAATAATAATAAAATGAATTAATAGTGTGACAAACATACACTAGAGGGATGAATTGGGTCATATTGGGACTGTCAAAATGTGAAGCATTTTTCTATCAAACTATATTACATCAATATCATTAGTATTACTATTATAACATGTTATGATTAATAAATAAATAAATAAAAGTACTGGCATTCAGCCCATCCTCATTAACTATAGATGGGGAGCTCAGCCTGAATGACCCTTGTAGGTAGGTAGGTAGGTAGACAGATAGATAGATAGATAGATAGATAGATAGATAGATAGATAATTTATTTAGTCATGTATTCATTCATTATTCCATTTGTGATCTCAGGTTCATCTTATTTACCTCTCAGAGTATATTGTTTTAAACTGTGCTTTTGAAAGGTGAGTTAATTACTTTTGGCCCTTAAGGAAAACTGCTCACTTGGGTTTTATTCTGCACTAATGCTTGTTAATGAGGCAGTGTTGTTTCTAGTCTGCAGCTTTTAAGTTCCAGACTCATTTCTCATCCCTGGCCATAGACACTCATTAGATTCTGAATCCCATACTCAGCGTTTGAACATTAAGTCAGCCAACAGTTCTATTTCAACTATCCAAATGCAATATTTCAGCTTTATGAGGACCAGACTGGTGGTAAGCATGTCCTGCTGTTCAGCTCTCTGAGTTGAGTTTGTGAATTGTGGTGTTGTCTATGTGATATCCTCTCTTAGAGCAGCTGATGTGATTTTGTATATAAGACCTCCTCACGCTGTCAGAAGGAAGTGATGCAGTACGCCATGCATCCACTGTAAATCATAAAGGGCCTTCACTCCTGTCTCATGTCCATGTGTACAAGTAACAGCCAGATTTGTCAAACAGATTCACACTTACTCTTTCTTGCTCTGTCTAGCTGCTTGCTTCTATCATTCACCTTATGTCTAGCCAACCCCAGAGTGTCAGAGGTGTTTGACCATATTGATGTGTGTAATTTTCCCTTTCTGTTTTCTCTCCAAGAATTCATGTATTTCTTCACTGTGCAACAGAATTGATCAGTTTATTACCTTCTGCATTAATTTTTATTTGTGAATTTGTATCAAGACCTGTTAGTTCTGAGTGCCAGCTCTGCTAGTGAATCTAACAGAAATTTGGCACAAGGAGCTACAGATGACCCTAACCTACACCACTGAATATTTCCTGCTGCCATCTGGTTACTAAGAGAAGCTGCCAAATGCTATGTAATACATGCTTCCTATCAGTAATATCATATCTTGATGCAGTGTTGTCACGCTGTTTTAAAAAAAAAATAAAAAATTACTGAGCATATCAGTAAGTTAAAATTTGCTATATGGTTAACCATAATGAACATATGAATAATATTGGTTTCTGCATTATTGCACATTTAAACCATTACAGTAAACATTTATTTATTTATTTATTTATTTAAATAGCTTTATGAATAATTTATAAATTATTACCCAAAATCTGCTGGCTAACAGGTTTATTAAAAAAAAAAACGTGCTTTAAATTTGTAGAATCTACATAGCTATCTCAAAAAGGTCACATGTCAGTCTCCCTCAGTAGCTTGTAAATTATTTCTGTACAGTTACAGTGTTCCTATAGAACATTTAATACAAATGTTGCTTTAAATTGATTTTCTTAAGAAATATGTCCTCTTGAGTGTCAGATGTGTCTAGATTACATTTGCTATGATGCCTTGATGTCTGAGCTCCATGTCTGATCATATTCTATGGAGATTTAACTTGGATTCTGAATTCAAATAGATTGCTGGTTTTATCACAGATTGTGTCACAGGTTATAGATTGGCAGGCTGTTATTTTAATTAAAAATCAATGTTAAAGAAAATCAGTTATTTGCAGTTTTAAAATGTGTATATATTTCCACATTAAATATTATTTTGGTATTCAGCTGCAATTCATCAGTGTATTACAACATAATATTCATACAAAATCTTATAATTATACACGAGAGTGATGTATTGCTAATTTTGTGCCTGTTACTTGGAAATGAAAAGAAAATGTTTTAAGTCAATGCAAATGGTGACAAATGTTTGGGCAATTATTCATCATTTATTTTCCTCAAAACTTTGCTTCACTAATTTGATGTGTGCACATTATGCAACATTTGTAAACTCTGTAAACTCTACCGTGTATAGGCTATACACACTGAAACTTGGCAGTTCAACATCTCTGTTCATCTGCAGTGTTTGCAAAGCAGAACTGATGTTTCAGCTTGTGTATGAATTTCACTTACACCTACATCTAGCATCTATTGAAAGACTCTCCATATATTTTCTATAGGTGCAATTTTTTTTTTAGTTGAATCTTTGGTTTGCTATTGTCCTGTTACTGTTGAACACACACATCCAGGTACATGCCATCAATTATAATGTTTCCCACTTTTGTTTATCTTGTTCCTTTTGAATTCTATGCAGATGTTCTGCATTAATGATGATGAATGAAAGAAGATTATTACCATTCAATTATTTGACAGATTTCAATAAGCATATAGCAAGCATATATAAAGCAGCAGATTTAACATGGTAGTACATTTATTAAGGGAGGGGGGATGTTTGCTCACAACATCTCTTTTCCCCAGTGATCAGTCCTGCATAGTAATAATGTGTGATTCACCATGTGGTGATCATGCTGTGCTAGCTGATTTCGTGTTATCAGATGACACTCTAGGGCTGATCCTGCATTGAGCAATGTGCTACAACTTGTCTGATTGCTTAACTGCATGCTGGGATTACATAGGGAGGAAATTGAGCTTGAAAGCATATAAATGTAGCTCCTGCATTTGCAACTGCTTCCACTGGAATTGATTGTTTTCTGAGCATAGTAACATCTAACAGACTTTAATGAGACTTGTTTTAGCATTCAAGTTAGATTTAGTTTAGAGTCTTTCAGAAAGTGGTGAAACTTACTTACAGCAATAACAGTAATGCAAGAAAAGGTTCTTTTTTCTGGGCTGTAATGCCTTATGTCATGCAAAAGGTGTGGATTAGAGCTTTTTTGAAGCCGTATGGAATCTGAGCTGATTTTTATAAAGGTAGTGCATTTTATGGGTGGCAATTTGTTGTATTGAATATCAATGGTGAATAATAGCTCCATGCTCCCTATTTTTTAGTACAAACTTTGTTAGAGATTTTTATTTTATGACTTCTACATTATCAAGTCAGTACAAACACATGTTAGATTTCCAAACATTAGTTTTCCATCACAAAATTAAAACTGTCAGTAAAGAAGGTAGCAGCCTATTGTGTCAGAGACCATTTTTCAGACAAAAAAACATAATGAAGCCTGCTGGGTTTTGCTGCAAAAATAAGAAGCAAGTGCAACAGTCAAAGTCTCCAGAAGAACTGTGGCTGGTTCTGCAAGATGCTCAGTAAAACTTACAGCTAATTTCCTTATAAAACTGCACAGATTGTATAGGCATCTTTGCTCTACACCATTTTTTTGCATGTGCCTAAGATATTCTGTATATATATATATATAATATACACACACTCTGTATGTTCCTGTTTGAAGCTCAAAGCTCTCTGTGGTATGCTTGGTGGTAAGAGTGGCTTCATATATTTTGGTTGAGCAATTTGATTCCATTGTGATTTGTCCCTTGACACGATGGCTATAATATTTCCCTTCTGGTTATCTGGTTTCCTAAACATGCTGGCAGGTGAATTGGCTACATGGTATGCTGGTTTCCTATATGGGGTGTATTCCCACCTTGTGCCCCGAGACCTAGATAGGCCCCAGATCCTTTGGAACCCTGACATGAACAAAGCGGTTGCTGAAGAAGAATGAATGAATGAAAATGTCTTGCCACATGAGTAGTTAACTTACTAGTTTATATTGGTTTATTTTATTTAAAATCTCTATTCTGAATCGAAAACTACCTTGCTGTATTCTTTCCATGTTCTTCAGTGTTATGTTTAAACAAATTAAATCCACATATACTGTATATTCATAAAGACATTTATGAATGTAAAATTTATCAATCAGATTTAGACAATTGGCAAGCTAGTATCATACTTTACAATAATCTCTTAATAAAGCCTGAGGACCTGCAACACAAGCCTACTGATTGATTTCTGCTCGCCTCTCTGTTAGTCTTGTGCATTGGCAGTTATAGAGGGAAGTGTGCATACGTCAGCCATTCTTCAACACCTCTTTCCTCCATTTACTATCTGGAAACATATTACTGCAATCCTGTGCAAGATTTCTAGCATCCATAATTGAGGAGTCCTTGATAAATAGCTGGAATTTTCCATTTCCCATTATTAGAAATGTGATATGCTGCAGATGAAGGGTGATGTCTTCTTTATCATTCTAGGATGAGAATCTTTCACTGCAATATTTCTCCCTTTAAAAAAATCAGACTCCAACTAAAGCTCCAGATCAAAATAGAGATGATGATGATGATTACCTTGTTCAGATTTGCCTTGTTTTATTACATACATGTTGCTGTGCCTGTACTTCCGGGGATCAGCAATACATATTGATGCAACAATCCCAGAAAGTACAGCTACAGCAACTGTATTATTATGACTCTGGCCAAGGAAAGTATCATCTACATATATTTTTGCTCTAGTTCTTGCTACTGATATTAAGTGAAATATTACTTTAAAACATGCCATACATTGTTGTATGGTTGCTTAGTATTCAGTACTTGTGTAGAAATTTGTAGATTGCTTATATACTGTAAAGTGGAACATAGAATAAAGAAGATAGTTTATTGGAATGTTATATATATTAATATAAAGCCTTTTGAGTCAACGTTTATTATTTGGCTTTTATTATTTGGAGATTATATGGCTCAAAATATTTCATTCCATGATGCTTGTGAAGGGTTTTGGAGTTTTTTTCCCAGCTAGGGATTCTGTGTTTTTTTTTTTTTGCATGGATGGCAATTTTAATTAGGCATTATAACAGGATTGATATTTCAAATTATTCTACATTCATACGGATAATAGAAAGGGGTCAATACTGAATAGGTTTCAACAATATGCCTGAATGTGTTCCATAATTGGTCTTGGGCTGATGTGACTGTATGTCTAGGAGAGCCAAACTGATGATCAATTTTAATCAGCTTCAGTGAAATTTTTATGTAAGGATGCACATGGTGTGAATGAAATGGACTCGATATATATATATTACTCACCACCACTTTCAAGCATGACTGTGTATTAGAAGAGTGCAATCACTTAATTAAAAAAAAAGTTGACTGCCTCAATTCTTAAGACTGTTCATTATTTTTTTTAGAAGGTTTTCTGAGAAAATGGCTACTTGGAGGCCACTCAAAAGGTGGTAGGAAATGGTGTAGTGGGAGCCTGATGACAGGAGGCATTAGAGATGTGAGAGAAGATCTGCATTGACTTAAGATGTCAGGGTTGATCAGTCAATAACCCTGACCATTTTAAGAGCACTCATCACTCAGGGATTATTGGGAGTATGTTACGGACAGCTAGGTTGTCTCTGTCAGCAATATTGGCAGAATATGAACTACATATGATATTATCTTGGCTCAGGTGGTTGGGTCTGATATAATGTATTCAGTTGAAGTGTCAGGCCATACACTGAGCAATATGCCCAAGATATAACTTCCATCATTTCATGCTTCTCCATGTGAAAGGTGTTTTCCCCATTAATTGTAGTAGGCACTCATATATAATATATAATATAAAATATTCCAATTATATATATAAACCCTGATTATATATTCATACATTTTATCGGGCATATTGATAGACAAGCTCTCAATTTTTTCCATATTTGACTAAATCTTTGTGAAATCAGTTTTTGTCTCAATAAAATTGTGGTACCTACACAAAGTGTGTACACATATATTATTGAGTGATTAACAAATATTCGTCAACAGATTATTGACAATTTCCCTAGCCCTCTCAGTCATGCTGAATTCTGCAGAAAATTTACATAGCAATATCATTATGAGGACCCTTTAGCACTATGGGTAGCCTTTTGTAAAGTAGAGGAACATACTGTCTTTGGTTTAGATAAGTGATGTGCACTTAAAATAATTATATAATAGTACATTATTTGCATTCATTTAAAAACAAAATAATAATAAATAAAATAAAAAAAAAACAACATCTGTCTATTGACATGCCTGATCATAACGATATATTTATATTGAGATGTAGACAATATACACTGATCAGCCATGACATTAAAATCACTGACAGGTGAAGTGAAAAACACTGATTATCTCATTACAATAGCATCTGTCAAGGGGTGGGATATATTAGGCAGCAAGAGAACAGTTAGTTGTCAAAGTTGATCTGTTGGAAGCAGGAAAAATGGGCAAGCGTAAAGATCTGAGCGACTTTGACAAGGGCTAAATTGTGTTGGCTAGAGGACTGGGTCAGAGCATCTCCAAAATGGCAGGTCTTGTGGGGTTTTCCCTGTATACCAAAAGTGGTCCAAGGAAGGACAACTGGTGGACCAGCAACAGGCTCATTGGGCGCTTGGGGTGTGAAGGCTTGCCCGTCTGCTCCAGTCCAACAGAAGAGCTACTGTAGCACAAATTGCTGAATATGTTAATGCTGTCTATGATTGAAAGGTGTCAGAACACACAGCGCACTGCAGCTTGCTGCGTGTGGGACTGTGTAGCCACAGACCACTCAGAGTGACCCCATGCTGACCCACTGCCGAAAGCGCCTTCAATGGGCACATGAGCATCAGAACTGGACCATGGAGCAATGGAAGAAGGTGCCCTGGTGTGATGAATCTTCATGGCAAAAATTGTTCAGGAATGGTTTGAGGAACATGACAAAGAGTTCAAGGTGTTGACTTGGCCTCCAAATTCCCCAGATCTCAATCTGATCGAGCATCTGTGGGCTGTGTTGGACAAACAAGTTGGATCCATGGACAACTTACAGGACTTAGGATCTGCTGCTAATGTATTGGTGCCAGATACAACAGCACACCTTCAGAGGTCTTGTGGAGTCCTTGCCTCGATGGGTCAGAGCTGTTTTGGTGGCACAAGGGGGTCCTACACAATATTAGGCAGGTGGTTTTAAGGTGTATATTCAGATTTGCATTTATATATTCATGATTTACATTTATATATTTGGAGTTCTAACTATATATTCCAATTTCATATAATTAGTTCCTTCATGATATATATGGAATATTATTAGAAGGCATTAGGTGTTTGGATGTGCCAATGTTCTGCAACACTAGCAAATATCGGAAACTGATCTATTCTATGCAGAATTATGCAAAGAGGCTTAAAGAGGTGGCTGAGATCAATATATTTTGGTCAGCTTTTTCTAATTGATCACTGCCCACAATGCACCTCAGTAGACTGCATCAAACGAAGCAGCAGAAACAAAAAAGCCTTTATTTTTGCTTTGTTCTAATTATCTTCTGTTAATAGAAAAGGTAAACAAAGGCTGAAATATCTGTCTCTGTTGTGTGTTCTAGGAAAATGATGTGTGCCCAGAGAAAGAGTGAATTGAAATCACATAGTTAGTAAGTAAGTAAGTACTAGTAGTTGAGTTAGTAAGTAAGTAAGTAGGTAAGTAAGTAAGTGTCTAAGCAGGCTGATAGAAAGCAGACAGGTGGGCAGGTGGGTAGGTGTTTGTGTTAATGTTTATGTATTTGTAGTCTGTATGACATTCAACATTTAAAAATTTTAAACCAATTTTTTTTTTTTCTGAAACATCCTGATTTTTATCCAATCTGTGGTAGATGTGTTTGATGCAATTTCCTACTTAAAAACTTTTCAAAATGTTCCTAAGAGTACTTCACACATGCATTTACTTCAATTGTCCCATGTACCCATAGAGATATTTTATTATTTTATAAGTATAAAATAATTGAATACTTATTTTATACGTATAAAATAATCAAATCTGAATTCAAGAGGTATTTCCAAAATTATGTGTCATGCATTGTGTATATCTTACCAATATTTTTAATAATAGGGCATTCCCAAAATATGTGATTATTGAAAATTATTTTGTGATCCACACAGCCTCCAGCATATCAACCCTCCCATGGAGTGAAAATTCCCTCCAATAATTTGAGAGAGTAGTATTTCATTGTAGTATCCAAATATTCTCCCATTCATCTTTAGAGATACAAATGCCACTTTCATTTTCCTTTTTTCTTTTACATACAAGGTAGAATCAGCTTCTAAATCTAAAAGTCCATTGTATAATTGTCTTCTTTTGACTGTTTAGAATTTAGAAGTATCTGTGAGTCATATGCTGAAATATATATATATATTTTTTTATCATGCTATTATTTCTAAAATTGTCCTTGGTTTTATTTTCTGGGGGAAATGTTGTCTGTAGGTATCTAAAAAATCTGTTGATTCAAGGCCATGGCAAAACCATGCCATAGAAAAGTTTGGAAATTGCCCAAAATTATCTGTCATAGTACGGTCAGCAGAGAGTCCTTAAGACATCATCTTAAAATTTTCTGTACATTTCCCAGGTTGTATTCCTAAACAATGTCATTCCATATTTTCATTGATAGTTTTACACTTGGGTTTTCTATCATATTTTTATTTAATCTTTTATCTGCTGTTCTTGGGTGGATTGAAATATTTGCTCATAACCTCCTAATAGCTCTATATCTTTCCATTTCTTCGTCTTATTGGAGCTGCAAAATAATATTTTTTTAAATATGGTAATTTTGCTTCATTAGCTGAAGTGTTTTGAATTTTTGTCTTGGTTATTTATTTATTTATTTATTTATTTATTTATTCATTCAAGAAAACAATAGTGTAATCATAATCATGCGAGACCTTTTTAGGACCTTGGAGAAAAAAAAATGTGCCATTGACATTTGTGATATTGACGTTGCCAATTTTCCAAATGGTAATAAAGTCATACTGAGGGAAAAACAAATGGAATCTAGATTACAAAGTAGCTTATTCTGTGCACAGCCATCTTTTAAATAAAGCCAATTAGTAATCAAATTTCATATCAGACATATTAATGCACTCCACACCATTTACTTGATAACTGTTATATATACATACTTTTTATTCTGTGTCCTTAAGTACCCTGAAAATATTATAAAAAATTGCTTTGATTTGCCCTAAACAAAAGCCATAATTAAAAAGGAATAGGGCAATCAGCTAAAATAATTATATCAGAACAAAACCACTGATTAAACGCTTAGCAATCTTTTGTGTTTTCTTGATGCTTGATGGCAATCAACATTGATTCATTCATTCATTCATTCAAAAAAAAAAAGAAAACAAAAAACATAGTGCTGGTGTATTCATATGAGCTCTACAGTCACATTTCATTCTATGAGTTAAGAATTACACACACTCTCTCTCGTTATCTCTCTGTTCCGAAGAGCCTAGTGTATGAAGTCCAGTAGGTTTACTGTGGATGGTGCTGAGCCAGTGCACGTAAACAGAGGAAGGTGACGTGTGAGAGATAGCAGTTTAGGCCCAGTTACTGTTTGTGCTTGCTAATGTGTAGGTATAATTTGAGCCATATATGCCATATTTAGATCTGCAGGTCAAGGAGAAATCAGTCTAATCGTCTGCTCAGATAACTGAGGAGCATGTCAGAGTGATTACAGCCCTGGAGCAGCGATGATAACATAAGCACATCATCTTGTTCTTTTTTCTTTTGCCAGCCATTTCAGTGTCCTTTTGAAAAGTGTCATAATATTTAACAAAAATTTAATTTTGTCCATAAAATTAAGAACAAAATAAAATTGGCCATATTTCGTCCATCTGTACATTTCCACTGCTGCTCCATAATGAAATTTACTGGTGTCTTAAGCCTTTTAAGCCATCAAGTAAGCATGAAGTACACCTGAAGTGTTATATTGAATAGGCTAAGAGGATGATTTTGCACTATTATGAAATTAGACAGTTTTAGATGCTACCAAACATGTTTATATATGAACTATTGTATATGAGGAATCATGAATTGAATCACCACCAACATTCTCATCACTTTACTTTATATGTGCCTTAGCTTTTCCTAATGACTTCAAAGGCACACACCAAAGATAAGAACTAAGAGAAAAATCAAAATACACCTTCACTGTCAATAAGTAGCGGTTCAGTGGTTAAGGCTTTGGGCTGCTAATCGGAAGATTGTGTATTCAATCCAGTCACTGTTGAGCAGTTGAGCAAGGACTTGATCTGTCACTGCACAGTAAAATGTAAACTAAAATAGCCTATATTTCTACATATATATATTTGTCAGTTTATATGTCAAAGCTGATTTCAGTCATAGCTTATCTAAGGTGATTATCTCTACCAGGCTTTCTTTTGTTCATTCTCTCTCTCTCTCTCTCTCTCTCTCTCTCTCTCTCTCTCTCTCTCTCTCTCTCTCGCTGTCTCAGCTGTGACCCTAACAAACAACAGTGGAGTGTGTCATGTTATACCTTGTGTGTCTTGTCAGTGGGAACAAGTGGGAGCATTGTCTTTACTCTGACACATCAGCCCAATTAAGCTTATTTACAGCTGCTTCCCCCTGTCCTCTAACGAGTTCCGCTGGGCTTTGTGCCCCTCTAATGATGAGGTGCATGATACACGGAGCCTGTGCCACAGCCACTTCCTCCCATTATGCTCTTCTCCCCACTGCTCAGGTGCTCAGACAACAAATCACTCATCCCTACAAGTATTCTGTGGTTTTCCCAATAATGCTCATGCTGAAACTAGGATAAATAAATTCAATTTATATTTGAAAATGCTCAGAAGACCTGGGTTTTAATGTTGCCAGGATTTTAATTTCACTTTGCCCTTTGTATTTTCTAACAGCTGATATCTATGTAAACTAAACATGCCTAAATGTGCTAGTTTCCATTACCATGGGACTTGACACTTCACACAGGCTGATAATGACTGCTTTCACATAGTAAAGGTTGTAGGCTTTGTGTCAAAACAAAACTTTTGAATAGAAAATTGGAACATAAATCCTGGCTCTACATTGCCAGGCAACAGCAGTCTAGTGGCTTCTAATGGATATCATGGGATTGGGTGCTGGGACAACATATAGTGTGAAAGCCTTTATAGTTCACTAATTATCAACACTGGCTAAAAGGAAATAACAATGAAGCCTTTCTTGTTATTGAATCTGTAGGATTGTTTCTCCAGACTTGGATGACTATAAATAAACAGCTTTCTATACTGACTGGAAAGTAATGCTAAATATTCATATGCATTTAAAATATGCATGTACTGTATGTATGTATGAATTAGGGGTGTAGATAATGCATCATAAATTAATACAAATACAGATATGGACAATAGGCAAAGTATTACTATTTATTTATTATTTATTCATTCATTCATTCATTTATTCATTCATTCATTCATTTATTCATTCATTCATTCAAGAAAGCTTGCCCACAATAGTTGTGGATCCTGCTGGATGAAAGAAAAACGGCTGTGTGGGTATGAGGTTTTTACTTTGTTGAGCTTAAAAGATGTATGGAAGCTGGAGGGCAGGGTTGCCAAGTTTCAGCGAAGTTTATAAATGTTTGGGCACAGAAAATGGTAGACAATTTATTCTTCTTCTGGGAAGCAAGTTAACAGTGTTGCACATTTCTGATTTGCAGTATATATCTATATCTATTTGCAGAACCTGGCAACCTGGCTTGCAGGACATACAAGTTCGTGACACTAAAGGGGGATGCAGTATTTGATTTTAGCATGACCTAAACACCGCCCTACTGAACTTCATTTCTACCATATATTTGCACACTCAAAATAAATATGCTTTCCTGATCCACTGCCCCATGTAGCTCAAACAGATCATGCACTGTGCACACACACACACACACACACACTTATATTATTTACATATATATATATATATATATATGTATGTGTGTGTGTGTGTATGTAGCTTATAAAAAGATTGTAAAAATTTGTACATTCATTCCACAGGCATTATAATAAATTGCTGCTTAAAGGATCATAACATGCAGCAGCACTCCAGAGTGTGTCCCAGTTTTATAATTGATTCTGATAGCATGTCCAACTTTTCTGGAATGTAACAGCTCCAAAACCCGAAGTAAATCTAATAACGTTTTAGCAAATGGCTATATTGTTGTCAATTTCAACTGAAACAGTTTCTTGATTTGGGAAAGGCATCACTGCTTTGAAGTTAGCTTGCTTACTCAGTCACATTAGATAGAAGATTGAAAGCTTTATTGTTATAATGTATGAATTTTTCCAGCAGTCCTGCCCAGTCCCAAAAAAAAAAAAAAAAAAAGAACAGCAACAAGCAAGCAAACAAGCAAGCAAGCAAGCAAACAAACAAACAACAAAACCGTCTGTATAGACTACACCCACATACAGTTTTAATCTGAATATGAAAACAGATAAGAAGATTTTGAGCACTAAACATACACAGGTACAAATACAGATAATGGCATTGTGTTACACTCCTAGTATGCATGCATTTAAATTCAACTGAATATATACACTCTCAAACAAATGTGGGCTAATTCTATAATCCTCTGAATATAAAGAATTCTGGAGAAACAAGCCATCTCATTGCACAGACACTCACTGTATTTGATTAGCATATGGGCTTTAATTAGCCCTGGCTCTCATTCTCTATCTTTCAGAGGAAAACATTCATCACTCTATTTAAAAGTCAGAAACTACTGTTCAGTGCAAGGAGGTCTTTCATTGGGTGAATGGAAGCATTATAAATATTTAATATGATTCTTTATTATTTGTCATGTTTCATATGTTTAGTCCTCCAGACTTTTGCTTGTGTTCTGATACTGCATATTACATTAAACCAAAATGATCCTCATTAACAGCTTAATTGTTTGTTTATCACATTTAATATTGCACAAATAATTACAGCTAGTGAAATAAATTAGCTTACACTAGTTTAACTGATATCAATTAAATAATATTAAGATATTAATTAAGATACTATATCAAGTGATATCAGACTAAATATTTATGTTTCAGAAAGAACATAAAAAATAACATAGGCACAACTACAACAACGTTGACAGTATCTCTTTTATTCACACTGCTCAAATTGAAAGTCTTTTTTTTATGAGCAATATAGCCTGATGTACATTTCAACATTTGATAAGCCCCGTATCACTTGCCTCATCTGAACATAACACTGAACAGGTAAATTTACAACATATTTCTGGTGCCAGCCTTGTGAGGAGAAATATAACTTATATTGTCAATGTCCAATGATTTGTATCACCTAAATTACTGACCCATGTGAAGCATATCTCTTACTGTGTATTTAAATTGGACTTGAACTTGATTGTGTGTATTTTTAACTATATTTAAACTATATTTAAAATGTTTTTTTGAGTCCAGTTAGGCTGGATGGTAAAGTGTGTGTGTGTGTATGTGTGTGCGCACATCCATGACCATTGCCATGGTGAGAAATTCTCGCAGTGTGAGGTCACCTGCTTCCTCTACTTGTGTGCAAATTCTATTATTATTATTATTATTATTATTATTATTATTATCCCATTAGATAATAATATGATGTTTGGAGTACCGGGTCATGCTGAAATGTTATCTGGTCATGGACATGTTGAAATTTTATATTGGCAATACGTATATGTTTCAGTTGATTGTGTTCTGGTAGAAAGTAACCTTACCTCTTTCACGTTCAAAATCCAGGCTCCGTTCACACACATTCACTGATAACATTCAGGGTTTGCATCTTTTACACTTGCAACATTCCAATGGCATTTTCCTGGGTTACAGACTTTCACATTTGCTTTGACAATCCTGCTACACATGGTACCTCATATAATCAAGAAATTTCCATTACAAGTTGGTTTATTAACTCCATCTTTCCTCGACATGCATGGCATTGTCATAGTCTGCTGGTGATTCACTGATGATTCATTCGTAACAGTCAGGACTGTAGCTGGTACTCTGCCAGGTGACATGGTGGTGCAGTGGGTAGTGTTGCTGTCTTACAGCTCCCTGGTTTTCCAGTTCACTGCAGAGCTTGAGTTACTCTCTGTGTTTCCTTATGAGCTTCATCTGGGTTCTCCAGTTTCCTTCTGTTCCATCGCCCAAAGACAATGCTGGTAGGTGGCTTGCCTATGTTAAATTGCCTCTAGGTGTGAATGAATACAGCATGTGAATGAATGTGTGTGCATGGTGCCATAGAAAGGACTGATATCCCATCAGTAGTGTATTACTGCCTCATGCCCAGTGTACTTGTGAATAGCTTCGGATCCACAGCAACCCTGACTAGGATAAAGCTATTTCAGGGTTTTTTTTTCCCCATGCCACCATTGTCTCTGGCTTGCTTATTAGGGATACATTTATAAATTAAAAAATTATATTCAGAATTTTATTGTTCCCTAACAACAATTCCTAAGTGTGTGGGGAAAAAAGTTACTTTTAGTAATAGCATAGTCTAGTAATAAGTGGGTAATAACACTGTAATACTATAGTAACAAGCTGTACTTAATTTACAATTTTCTATTTGTTACTAATAATGGGTCAGTAATAAAAACAAGTTACTGGTTGGTAATAAAATGGAAAAAAATCAAATGTGTGCTTATCTATAAATAAATAAATTTCTTAGTTGTTGCTAAATGTTAGTCATTTATATAAGAACAAGACAGTAATAAAATGTACATAACATTGACTTGTAAGGGTTTCAATTAATCTATAACTAGAGTGAAAATAGAATTGTTGTTGTTTTTTTACATCACATGATGTAGTTCTCCAAAATAATGTTAAAATATGAAACTATGACTAAATCGTTATACAGTATATAACAAATTACATTATAATAATCCATTGTTGTTCTGTCACTATTAATGTACTATTAGGCCTGCATACAAATAAGTGGGCCTGCATACAAATAAGTGTATTTACCAGTTCTAGATGAGGTAAATACCCTGAAGTTACATGGAATTGGGGTTAGAAATACGACGTCACATTTTCCCTTTGGTTGATAACGAGATTCTGTGTTACTTTATTGCAAATCACACCACAGCACAAGCACATTTTTTTTGTTATAAGAGGTCCTGAAGTGCTTTATTCTTCTTAAACCACATTAATTTGCTAATCACTATCTAAATCACTAACCCTACTCCTATTTTTATTGATTAACTAATGACACCCTTTATGAACACTTTATTTGTTTATTATTTGTGGATATTATTTATTTATTTATTTATTTATTTATTTTTTGTAGAACATCCTCCAAACAACTTCCTTGAATCACTGAAACTACAGCCAGTGATTCCCTCACCAGCCTCTCTTTATTTTTTCTCTCTTAAGGTTAAACAGCTTGTCATATCTGAAGACTTTCCAGTGTTGGAAAACCTAAAGTTACAGCTTTATCTCAAACTATAACAAAGCCCTGATCTTCCAAATATGCTCATAGAAAGCTTCATCATTTTATGATCACACACATATTTAATTTGTTTATGTGGACCCTCTACCATACAATTTATTATAAAAACAATAAAACATTAAAATGATCATGTTAATATAAACCACACAGCTGGAATTGCTTTCTGAGCTGTACTGGTATAGAAAATTAATGAACACCTTCTTACCGAGCAGAATTGATCATTCAACACTATTTAATAACAACAATGAATGTATCATGAAATTTATGGATTAGTATTACTTGTACCCTAGTAGTACCATGGCATCACCAAACTGTAAACTGAAAAAGCTTTGAGGTTTCACTTGCTTCTACCAAATTACATAAAATTATCTATGAATACTATTACTAATTATACAATATACATTTAGGATGATCAGCCATAGCACACCACCCCTCTAGAGTAAATAAGAAACCTATGGTTTTAAGAAAAAGCATAAAATTAAATTGTACTTTATTGTGCTACATCTCATTCCATTGGTCCATATGGGACTTGTTACAACAGAAGGGCATTCGGAAATCAGAATGACTGTAAGGTGTTGGCAAATGAGGTGGGCTGTGGGAATGGAGGGGGGTTGGATGAACACGTCTGCCTTATTTCACGGCTGAGTTTTCCCACACTCTCTGCAGACATTAGCAATAAATAGAGAGACAGAGAAAGAGAGGGAGAGAGACAGAGAGAGAGAGAGAGAGAGAGACTTGACCTGTAAATTGCAGAAAAAAATGTCATGCTTTAGATTCCCTGTGTCCTTCTCTGCATGTAGAATGAGATAATGTTTAGGTGTTCATTTTGTTAAATTAGACCAGAAACGAATCTCACCATATTTTGCTCCTTCTATTTTCACATACATTCTCTCTCTCTCTCTCTCTCTCTCCCCTGCACACACATACACACACACACACACACACACACACACACACCCTGCAATATGCCACTCAAGATCGATACACTATCATTTGGACGACAAGGTGTGGAAATTGCAAAAAAAAAATTGCTAGGACCCTTCTGCAGTAATGTATGGCTCCAATTTCACTCAGAGAGAGACAGAGAGAGACAGAGAGAGAGAGAGAGAGAGAGAGAGAATATATATACTAAGGATAGATAAATTAATGAAAAAAGCAATTAAAGTAAAATGTTTTTGTTTGTATGACAGTAAAACACAGTACTCCCTTCTCCACCAAATTTTTTTTTTTTTTTTTTTTTTTTTTTGAGAAAGAGGGTAATTTGTATTCTCAGAATAATAGCAACTTGAAAAAGGCAGCAGGAATGTTGCAGTAAGAAGTGTATAATATAGATGGTGAGTACATTTGGGTTCGTGTAAGGTCCCTGCAAAGGGAATTGGAAAAATAAAGAGGGAAAAAAGTTCTTTCAGAAACTGTCAGAATATACTAATGTTACTGATCTAAAAATTGAAAACTGAAATTGAACCTGTACTTTTTTAGACCTTGCTTAGAGTTACAACATCATCAAGACCTTGAAGAGTGCTACATCTAATACAAAAGTGATATTTTAATCATAGCATAGTGACAAATCCTCTTATAGACTGCTTTTAATCTTTTATTATTAGTAGTAGTAGTAGTAGTTGTAGTAGGGTTTTCATATGGTGAAGATTGCTGTAAAGTGGGGTTTATTTAACATTTGTAGGAGGAGTCGCCGGAAATTTTCTACCACGGAAGAGTCTTCAGGGCAGAGTTTTTTGTGCTTTCTGTTTTCTCTGTAACATGACAAGCTGTCTTTTTGTCTTATTAACTTCAAGAGAGAGGGAAAAAGAGGCAGGTGAAGGAACGTGTTTATAGCTGCTATAAATGTAACTATAAATGATTAAAAACATGATAACTTTCATTACTAAATTAAAAACTGGAGTCATTGGCAAATTGCTAGGGCATAAGAGGATTAACACACATCAGGACATGCTGTTATTGGGAAATTATCAGTGCTGTTGGTAATGTCATTTGTCAAGTCAAGTCAAAATCTAATTTCTAATTCTGACAACAGTAGTTTGCTGAGATTTAAAAGACTGGCCATTCACCCTGGAAACCTTTTCTCTTTGTTTAAGAGTCTTTGCTTTTGTGCTGCTGGAGAAATGCTAGATGAAGTAATGAATGACATGAGCTGACTCTGATTGAACAGAACATTTCAAATGGCCTTCATTTTCTCTAATTGTTTAGAATACATTGTTCTGTGTATGTCTCACTCTTCTGTGTGTGTGTGTGTGTGTGTGTGTGTGTGTGTGTGTGTGCACGCATGAATTGGTCACTAAGTTCACATGATTGCAGGCTCCACAGGGGTCTAATGGAAGGGCAGCTGAATGGTCTCTTGAACTCTGATGCTTAATCACAGAATTTAGGCAGAACTAAAGGTGAGAGAACAATTAGATGACCTCTTTTGGCTCTAAAGTATTGGCTCTATTGGGTCTAAAGTCTAAAGTTCACATCAAATCCTGCATTTTGCTTTCATATAGATATCTTGTTAGGGTGAAAGGGAAGGCTGAATGAACATTTTAAATTCACAATGGTGGAACATCTGGTGGAGTAGGCTTTAGAACACACTGACATTAACTTACACATACATTAAAAGTCATACGATTAAATGTCTTAAGATAAGTGACTTAGTGACATAAAAGGCGTGTTTATGTTATAAAGGCTAAAAGACTTCAGCTACAGTAAGAACTGTAGGTGTTTTCACTTTCCTACTTTTTTCTTTTAAAAAATTTCAGAAAAAGGGGCATATTATCACCTGCGTATAACTGATTTCTTGCTTGTAGAAACAATTTAGGAAGTGAAGATTTTAAACTTTCGATAAAGTTAGTGATTATGAAGTAAAGATATTGATGTCACGTAGAGGCAATTTAAAGTATTCTATAGAACCCAGAGGAAACCCACATGCACCCCGAGAGAGCAGCTTGCATAGACAGTAAACAGAGCTCAGGATTAAACCTGGAGCTGTGAGATGGCAATATTACCCCTGCAGCACCATGATACCCATGATTGAATTGGTCTGATTATTTATTTAGAAGTAATAAGAATATATCCTGTAGTATTTCAGGACCAGAACGTTATTTAATAGCTACAAGGCCAGGCCTATATGATCAACAACTTTATAAATCCAGGCTGTAATCCTTTTTATCTTTGATAATCATTGGTTTAGCATATTCTACACACTAATATCTACATTCTGTGGCTAGATTATTGTTTTATGCAGTGTGACCATGGATATGCGTGTTATCTGCATCTAAGTTGACAGAAACCAGCACTTTCACAACCAGAAGCCTTCCAGAACAGAGATACACTCCTGTCTCACTCCAGCCAACTGAAAAATCTCACTTATAGTGTACTGATGCACTACAAATGATGATGATGATGAAGATGATGAAATGTACAAACGTAGCTCATTATTTATTCAGTATGACTTCACGACAGTTGCTTTTCTTGCTGGTTAAACTGTGATTTTAAAAAGGCAAAGATTTTCAGCTTTTTCACGTCCTTCAGTCTTTCTTTGTCCAAAATCTCCCGGATGTCAAGGCACTGATTGCCAGAGAACAGGAGGAGGTGCTGTATTATTGTTGCTCAAATGTGTGTTTTCCAGCTATTCTGTTGTGCCTTATTGCTATCAGATGTGATCTGCTGAGGCTCAGGGAATTCTGCATCCACATTAATCCCTCACTCAGTGGGAGGTGCTGGGATGAATTATATGCACATGGATTTTATTTTATTTTTGTTGTTGCACTTCAATGGACATTGATATGATGTCTACAGTGTGGATGTGTGTGTGTGTGTGTGTGTGTGTGTTCAGGTGCATGCTAACCCCAGCTAGGGCTCCAGCTAATGTTTTAGTTCATTGGCATGGCTACCTGTATCTATGTTCTGGAACATTTCATAGTTGTTAGGACAGTGCAAGAGGCTGGTTTCAGCCAAAATATGTACTAAATTTATTACTTACTTGTCTTACCTTTTATTTACATATAGGCAATTCATTAATTTGTAAGGTTTATGCAAAGATTTACCACTAATACCTCTAAAAATGTAGAAATTTATAAATATCACAAATTGTATGCACAGGCTTCTGTCCCTTGGGTCATTTCCAACTTTTTTAATTAACATTATCTGCTCCACAACAGTAGGAATCTCTGATAATTAACATTGTGCAGTCATACACTGGAAAGGCTGGTACCATGCTTTTTGTACTAAACAAATTATAAACATTCTAATTGTTTATGGGAAAAGTTTGATCATTTCCCTTAAAGACTAGTGCAGAATGCTGAAAGCAACTCTTCAATCAGCAGTCATTAAGGGACGAATAGTCTTTTATTTCCTTGTCATTGGCTCTGTATTTTGTTCATAACTAGAAAAACATTGCAAAAAGAGTTACATGCCTAGTAACATATGTCTGATGTACAATGTTGTGTTATTTTATGAACAGTAAGGGTAATGTTACAAGTCTATTATGTATGTTTTTACACTGAGAAAAGAAATGTAGAAAATAGGATTTAGTGAGTAATGAAAAATGAACCCTTCCTATAGAAAATTTGAGTATATGAAATTAGTTGCAGTGAGCTTTCCTTCTGTACTGAACATGACCACATTCACCTTAACTATTCATTCCACAGAGCCCTTCCCTTACAAAACTACCCTTTACAGAACTAAGGTTAAATCCAGTATATCATTAAAGATGCCCCAGTACATGCTGGAGATATGTGTTACACTTGAAAGTATGCACCTCATACACATCCACAGGAAAAGTAATAGAGCACCCACATTAATTATTCACACAGCATATATAAATAATATCTGACTGTCTCTAAAATGAAAGAAAGGATTGGTTTATGACAGCTTAATACTCCCAAGCATACCACACTCACACAAGCACACACATACATGCGTACATGCACACACACACACCTTTGTGCTTGATGTAGTCTGATGCAGTGCACTAAACGTATTAGGTATGTGCATTTAATCTTCGTCATCTTTTATGAGGGTACTTTACCACCTGCCTCTTTTATTAAAAGGACATACATTATTTATCCCTTACATCTTCCATCACAAATGTGTTGCTGTTTAAGTGTCCATAACTAAGTAGGTCCTTCAATTACTTTCAATGGACACAAAGCATACATGAGCACATACACACACACACACACACACACACACACAGGATGCAATAGTGGATTTTGAGGTCCATAAACAGAGATCCTTGGACCCTTCTGCATTTTGCATCTAGATCTCTGGAAAATGTTTGAGCCCCTTAGTTCCAGTGAAGGGAATGTGTAATGCTACAGTGTAATGCTACAAAGACATCCTATACAATTGTGTGCTTCCTAATTTGTGGCAAGAGTTGAGGAAGGCCCAGACATGGGTGTGATGGTCAGGTGTCCACAAACTTTTGGCCATATAGTGTATTTCAGCTGGCGATTCTATTGAATTCATTAATGTAAAATAAAATCCTTGGCTTAGCTTACATTAGACAAGTATGTAGTTATAATCAGTTAACTATGTTTATTAGCAAAGTCACCAAAAAAAAAATTCTCCTGAAAATAGCCAAAAATGGCATGAAAATTTTGACTGAAAATAAATAAATATACATACAAACAAATTAATTAATTAATTATTGGAAATAACAACGGGAAACTGATATCTGTTCTGCTACGCCTGTCAGCACGGACACTTGTGTGTGTATAGAGGGTTTTACACCAGGTGCTTGTTTTAGTTAACATACAGACACTAGAAAGGATTATAAGCACACTTTCTTATTAATTGCTGCATGACAGGACTACGCAAAAATACTTTGTATACTAGA